>NC_057400.1:61235077-61512969 GCF_019320065.1 Cervus canadensis
CAGTACACCAGGCCTCCCTGTCCATCAGCAACTCCCGGAGTGCACCCAAACCCATGTGTCAGTGATGCCATCCAGCCATTCATCCTCTGTTGACCCCTTCCCCTCCTGCCCTCAATCTTTCCCAGCATCAGGGTCTTTTCAAATGAGTCAGCTCTTTGCATTGGGTGGCCAAAGTATTGGAGTTTCAGCTTCAACGTCAGACCTTCCAATGAACACCCAGGACTGATTTCTTTAGGATGGACTGGTTGGATCTCCTTGCAGTCCAAGGGGACTCTTAAGAGTCTTCTCCAACACCACAGTTCAAAAGCATCAATTTTTGGTGCTCAGCTTTCATTATAGTCCAACTCTCACATCCATACATGACTACTGGAAAAACCATAGTCTTGACAAGACGGACCTTTGTCAGCAAAGTAACGTCTCTGCTTTTTAATATGCTGTCTAGGTTTGCCATAGCTTTTCTTCCAAGGAGCAAGCATCTTTAAATTTCATGGCTGCAGTCACCATCTGCAGTGATTTTGGAGCCCCCAAAAATAAAGTCAGCCACTGTTTCCTTTGTTTCCCCATCTATTTGCCATGATGTGATGGGCCCAGACGCCATGATCTTGGTTTTCTGAATGTTGAGTTTTAAACCAGCGTTTTCACTCTCTTCTTTCACTTTCATCAAGAGGCTTTTTAGTTCCTCTTCACTTTCTGCCATAAGGGTGGTATCATGTGTGTGTCTGAGGTTATTGAGATTTCTCCTGGCAATCTTGATTCCAGCTTGTGCTTCATCCAGCCCGATATTTCACATGATGTACTCTGCATATAAGTAATTATATATAACACTCAAGGTATTAGAGTGATATGTTTCCTCAGCTCAGATTCTATAGCAGAAGAGAGAAAGTGAGGGAAATACTAAACTATCTTTCAAGCCCCTTGAAAGGTCATAACCCAAGATTAAGTTTTTCAGCCAAATAGACCTTCAAATAGTGAAACCTGGAACTTTAGTGGTCTGACAAGGGGTCAGGACAAGGCAAGCACAGCAGTTTCCAGACCCATAATGGCTGACATGGACAATGGCTGATAGAGCTGGACTTTTAAGGCATAAAATCTACTAACCTGTGGGGACCAAAGTGAACTTTGCCCTCAGGAGTCTTTGTATCTCCTGTGGTACCCACAAAGCCCAATGCCAAAGCTATTCCTTTCATAGACTGAAAAGGCCATTGTGAAAACCATCCCCTTTGTATGCATTCCATGTGTTGATCTACCCTTTTAAAATCTCCGTCATCTTTTAGTTTAGCCAAAAAATGTAGTGACAGTGACTGCAAAGAGCTGCTTTTAAAATGTACTTACATCAAAAGGTAAATACAAACTCGTAGTCCCTCTTTTTCCTTTGCTAGCATGGATAAGGTCAGCAGGCAGCTTCATACTGAGGGTAAGACAGAAAAGGACATACTATCTTTAGAGTGAAAATGGTGATAATCTTGGTGGTCTGGCCAGGGTGTGCTATAGGGACATATCTTCCCAGATAAGAGAAAGAGGAAGTTTCCCTTCACTAAAGAGAGTCAACATTCAAGAGGGCTGTGGGAGAAGATGTGGGACTCCAAAGGCAGGAAATAATTTAAAAGGCACTTATTCATAGAACTACACTTAAAGTAAGAATTGCTCTCAAAGGAAATGTATGGTGTCATAATTCTGCCTAAAGCTGTCTGGATAACAGTTTAGGAAACCTGCTTCCTCTCTCTTCCTCTAAATCTTGGAGAACAGAGAATTTAATGTCACTGGAGGTCGTGATGGGAGGGGAGGTAGTAGAGATACCAAAACCCCTGGAGCCAGCTTTCCATTTCCCTGGAACTAAAGGTAGCGTCAGCTGCTACTTTTTACTATTCTTTCCATTAACACAGGCTCTGGCCCAACCCATGTGAGAATCATAGACTCTCCCCATCCCTTGAAAGACTCTGAAACTCCAGCAGAGGAAGTGTGGAAGAGTAAGTATAAAAGGAGCATCTGTAAAGCTACAGAAATTATTTCCCCAAAAGTAAGAACCCCTTTAAATCTGTCCCCATTTTAGAAAATTAATATATTCTAATGCTAATAAAAAGTAGCCAACTTTATAGAAAAAAAAAACTGAAGTTTTTGAGTTTTGTAGGAATGGCAAGGCAGTCATTGTGTTAGTTTAAAAAAATTCTCCTTTGTCTAATCAGTAAGGGGAAAAGATGGCCTGATTAGGTTTCAACTGTTTTCATTTCTTGGGCTCATGTTCTCATAATGGTTCAAATTGAGTTGAAAAATCAGAAAATCATAACATTTTAGAGCTAAATAGGCCTGGGAGATCATTCATTCCTTTTCATTTTATGGCAGAGAAATTTCAGAAAGGATAAATGGTTCAAATGTAGGAAGCCAAAAAGTAGTGAGAGAAGCAGTAAGTATATATAATCCATAAAATGAAAATCAGACCAGATGAAATCTGGAGTTTATTATAGAAATCATCATTACACTTTTAACCATATTTTCTCTGCTGTTTTGGGTATATGTTTGTTGTCTCTCATTCTGTTGGTTAGGAATGGAACAAAGTTTTTCAAAATTATTTCTGGCTGCTACAATGGAAATCTACAAAAATGGGTAATAGACTATTTTGGGACCATTGTTCAGAAGTGCATTTAACTTAGACATGGTTACCATGGAGATGAGCACATGGTGTATGACTCTATAGCTTTCCAGTTGCAGTGTTTTATGCTACTAAGCCATAAATAGCCAATATACACACATAGATGCACACGAGCCCATGCACACATGCACACTGAATTTAATTGTTCCTCTTTTTCTTTAACATAATATTAGATTGGTGCAAATGTATTTTTGCAATTTCAGATCGTGAATTTTAAATCATTATAATCAGGCTCAAACACATCTTTATTAATCAAAATAGGAACTATTACAGTCAACACATTTTTGCCAGTGAGAAATAAGTTTGTTTTTTCCTGTAGTATAAAAATCTGTGCTTCATTCTATGCACTCTTGGAAAGCATTTTCTGCCTCCTGCTGGTAGTGGAGGCATTTTCCCTGGAAAAAGTTATTGAGATGCTTGAAAAAGTGATATCAGTTGATGAGAGGTCGGGTGAATATGGCAGATAAGAAGAAACTTCATAGCCCCCTTTGTTCAACTTTTGAAGCATTGGCTGTGCCACATGTGGTCAGGCATTGTCATGGAGAAGAATTGGGCCCTTTCTGTTGACCAATGCCAGCTGCAGGTGTTGCAGATTTTGGTGCATCTTATCGATTTGCTGAGCATACTTCTCAGATGTAATGGTTTCGCCAGGATTCAGAAAACTGTAGTGGATCAGAGGGGCAGCAGACCACAAAACAGTGACCATGACCTTTTTCTGGTGCGAGTTTGGCTTGGGAAGTGCTTTGGAGCTTCTTCTTGGTCCAATAACTTGGTAATCACTGGTTGTCACATAAAATCCACTTTTCGTCACATGTCACAATCCGATCAAGAAATGGTTCATTGTTGTTGTGTAAAATAAGCAAAGGTGACGCTTCAAAATGATGACTTTTTTTTATTTGCCATCAGTTCATGAGGCACCCACTTATCAAGCTTTTTCACCTTTCCAATTTGCTTCAAATGCCGAATAACCATAGAATGGTCGACATTGAGTTCTTTGGCAACTTCTTGTGTATTTGTAAGAGGATCAGCTTTTATGACCCTCTCATTTGGTCATTGTTAACTTCCAAAGGCCAGCCACTGTGCTCCTCATCTTCAAGACTCTTGTCTCCTGCGCAAAACTTCTTGAACCACCACTGCACTGTATGTTCCTAGCAGTTCCTGGACCAGATGCATTGTTGATATTGCCAGTTGTCTCCACTGCTTTATGACCCATTTTGAACTCTAATAAAAAAAAATCACTCGAATTTGCTATTTGTATAACATCATTTCCATAGTCTAAAATACATACATAAAAAGTTTAAAATATAACCCAGTGCTCTATTATAAACAGAATGGCACAAAAGTTGCATAAAAGTGGGAGAGATACTCATACAAAATAAACAGCAAATAGCAAAAAAAATATAAAGTGACCATACTCATTAAAATGACATATAACGTAACCACATTTATTTAAGAATGTGTTCCAATATCACTCAGCAAAGTTCAGCAATGCAAAACAGCAGTTATTTTTGCACCAACCTGATGAGTTTGAGTAAACTCTGGGTGTTGGTGATGGACAGGGAGGCCTGGTGTGCTGCGATTCATGGGGTCGCAAAGAGTTGGACACGACTGAGCGACTGAACTGAACCGAACTGAATAATAAAAATCCATACAGGGAACTTGACTGGTGGTCCAGTGGTTAGGACCCAATGTTTCCAGTGCAGGCGGTTCGAGTTTGATACCTGATCAGGGAACTAGAATCACATGTGTGCGGCCAAGAAAAAAAATTCCATGCACTGTTGATCTCTAGTGATGGAAGAATTTGCAAATTCTATATGTATTAAAAAAGGAATATTGTCCAATTATATAAAAATTACTTTTAAAAAACATTGTAAGGTAGCCTAAACCAAGCTTAAAGACTAATAACATACTTAACAAGTAAATAGTGAGGATATACTTCTTAGAAGTCACTACTCTTTAAAGCGGAAATATAAAAATGAGAATATTAAAAAAGATAGAGTGTATTACAAAAGATTCTTGTTACTTTCCCAAAGTTTTCAATAATGTTAGGCAATTGCCTAGTGTTTCTCTGTCTTCCTCTATCTTGTGAGCTATGTCATTTTTTTTCTTTTATTTCCTTTCCTTTACCTTTTCTTCAGGAAATTTTTTTTTTTTGAGATGCTTAAATTGCTCAGAGATTGACCACTTTCAGAGGATTACAAAGGAATAAATTTTGATTAACATTTCTTTTAATTATTTTATTTTTAATCTTTTTATAGTGGACATTTTCAAAACCCCTACACCATGTATCCATCAACCAACTTTGATATTTAAACCATATGATTAACTTTATTACCCAGCTTCCCGCATTATTTTACTTTATGATTCTGTTCAGTCGCTCAGTCGTGTCTGACTCTTTGCCACCCCATGGACTGCAGCACACCTGGCTTCCTTGTCCATCACCAACTCCCGAAATTCACTCAAACTCACATCCACTGAGTCAGTGATGCTGTCCAACCATCTCATCCTCTGTCATCCCCTTCTCCTTCTGCCTTCAATCTTTCCCAGCATCAGGGTCTTTTCAAATGATTCAGCTCTTTGCATCAGGTGGCCAAAGTATTGGAATTTCAGCTTCAACATCAGTCTTTCCAACAAACAGTCAGGACTGATCTCCTTTAGGAAGGACTAGTTGGATCTCCTTGCTGTCCAAGGGACTCTCAAGGGTCTTCTCCAACATCACAGTTCAAAAAGCATCAATTCTTTGGGGCTCAGCTTTCTTTATAGTCCAACTCTCACATCCATACATGACTACTGGAAAAACCATAGCCTTGACGAGACAGACCTTTCTTGGCAAAGTACTGTCTCTGCTTTTTAATATGCTGTCTAGGTTTGGTGGAGCCTGGTGGGCTGCCGTCTATGGGGTCACACAGACTCAGACATGACTTAAGTGACTTAGGACCAGCAGCAGCTATGTTTGTCATAACTTCTTCCAAGGAGCAAGTGTCTTTTTTAATTTCGTGGCTGCATTTACCATCTGCAGTGATTTTGGAGCTCAAAAAAATAAAGTATCTCACTTTTTCCACTGTTTCTCATTCTATTTGCCATGAAGTGATGGGCCCAGATGCTATGATCTTAGTTTTCTGAATGTTGAGCTTTAAGCCAACTTTTTCACTCTCCTCTTTCACTTTCATCAAGAGGATCTTTAGTTCTTTACTTCCTGCCATAAGGGTGGTGTCATCTGCATATTTGAGGTTACTGATATTTCTCCTGGAAATCTTGATTCCAGCTTGTGCTTCATCCAGTCCAGCATTTCTCATGATGTACTCTGGGATGTAAGTTAAATAAGCAGGGTGACAATATACAGCCTTGATGTACTCCTTTTCCTAATTGGAAGCAGTCTGTTGTTTCATGTCCAGTTCTAACTGTTGCTTCTTGACCTGCATACAGATTTCTTGGGAGGCAAGTCAGGTGGTCTGGTACTCCCATCTCTTTAAGAATTCTGCCCCCCTTCCCCCCAAAAAAGAATTTTCCACAGTTTGCTGTGATCCACAGAGTCAAAGGCTTTGGCATAATCTATAAAGCAGAAGTATATGTTTTTCTGGAACTCTCTCACTATTTTGATGATCCAGTGGATGTTGGCAATTTGATCTCTGGTTCCTCTGTCTTTTCTAAATCCAGCTTGAATATCTGGAAGTTCACAGTTCGTGTACTGATTAAGCCTGGCTTGGAGAATTTTGAGCATTACTTTGCTAGCTTGTGAGATGAGTGCAATTGTGCCATAGTTTGAGCATTCTTTGGCATTGCTGAGTTTTCCAAATTTGCTGGCATATATTGAGTGCAACACTTTCACAGCATCATCTTTTAGGATTTGAAATAGCTCAACTGGAATTCCATCACCTCCACTACTTTCGTTTGTAGTGATGCTTCCTAAGGCCCACTTGACTTCACATTCCAGGATGTCTGGCTTTGGTGAGTGATCACACCATCGTGATTATCTGGGTCAAGAAGATCTTTTTTGTATAGTTCTGTGTAGTCTTGCCACCTCTTCTTAATATCTTTTGCCTCTGTTAGGTCCATACCATTTCTGTCCTTTATTGTGCCCATCTTTGCATGAAAATTTCCCTTGGTAGCTCTAATTTTCTTGAAGAGATCTCTAGTCTTTCCCAGTCTATTGTTTTCCTCTATTTCTTTGCATTGATTTTTTGCATTGCTCACTGGGCCATGCTCAGTAAATCTTTAATCCCATTTTCTGTTGATGGGCTGGGCTGTTAATGAAGATAATGGTGACCTCCTTAAAAAGGCCCCATGCATGTACTGCTACACTCAGTGTCCCCAACACTTCAGCAGGCCACCACCGACCCATGACACTCACAGGCAAGTCTGGGTCAGTCTCTTGTGGGGTCACTGCTCCTTTCTCCTGGGTCCTGGTCTGCACAAAGTTATGACCAACCTAGACAGCATATTAAAAAGCAGAGATATTACTTTGCCAACAGAGGTCTGTCTAGTCAAAGCTATGGTTTTTCCAGTAGTCATATATGGATGTGAGAGTTGGACTATAAGGAAAGCTGGGCACTGAAGAATTGATGCTTTTGAAATGTGGTGTTGGAGAAGACTCTAGAGAGTCCCTTAGACTGCAAGGAGATCCAGCCAATCCATCCTAAAGGAAATCAGTCCTGAATATTCATTGGAAGGATTGATGCTGAAGAAACTGCAATACTTTGGCCACCTGTTGTGAAGAACTGACTCATTGGAAAAGACCCTGATGCTGGGAAAGGTTGAAGGCAGGAGGAGAAGGGGATGACAGAGGACGAGATGGTTGGGTGGCATCACTGACTCAATGGACATGAGTTTGAGCAAGCTCCAGGAGTTGCTGATGGACAGGGAAGCCTGGCATGCTGTAGTCCATGGGGTCGCAAAGAGCTGGACATGACTGAGCGACTGAACTGAACTGAGTACTTATTTAATAATGTATTTATATGAAATTCTGGTATTTAAAAATCTAAATTATTTACACCTTGGTCTTTTAAAGCAAAAAGTATTAAGACTTAACTATCGCAGAATGAGATACCTATCCAAGATCAGAAAAAAATATTCTTTCACTCTATGCAGTCTCGTCCCAAAGCAGTATAGTTTTGAATACCCACTGTTTACAAAAAATGAATACTTTCTACTATTTGCAGGCTGTGGTGATTTTAGTTTCTACTATTCATCATCATAGAATATCTCTAAGGATTTGTTGTTCAGCCGCTCAGTCATGTCCGAATCTTTTCCGCCCCATGGACTGCATAGTGCCAGGCTTCCCTGTCCTGCAGCATCTCCTGGAGCTTGCTCAAATTCATGTCCATTCAGTCGGTGATTCCATCCAACCATTTCACCCTCTGTCCTCCCTTTCTCCTCCTGCCTTCAATCTTTCCCATCATCAGGGTCTTTTCTAATGAGTCAGTTCTTCACATCAGGTGGCCATAGTATTGGAGTTTCAGCTTCAGTGTCAGTCCTTCCAATGAATATTCAGAATTGATTTCCTATGAGATTGACTGGTTGATCTCCTTGCAGTTCAAGGGGACTCTCAAGAGTGTTCTCCAACACCACAATTCAAAAGCATCAATTCTTTGGTGCTCATCCTTCTTTATGGTCCAACTCTCACATCCATACACAACTACTAGAAAAACCATAGCTTTGACTATATGGACCTTTTTTGGCAAAGTAATGTCTCTGCTTTTTAATATGCTGTCAAAGTCTGTCTTAGCTTTTCTTCCAAGGAGCAAGCATCTTTTAATCATACCTGCAGTCACCATCTGCAGTAATTTTGGAACCGAAGAATATAAAGTATGTCACTGTTTCCATTGTTTCCCCATCTGTTTGCCATGAAGTGATAAGGAGTAGTGGTGGTTTCCAGTTCCACAGTTGCCATCTTAGATCCATCTATCTCTACAGATGTTTCCAGAGAAATACATATTCTTTAGGAGCATTTCTAGGGGGAAAAAGTTACTTGAAACCCCTGACTCAATTGAGAGAGGATTGAAGATAAAAATATAAGACATGTCATTTTGCTTTGGACCAATTAGTCATCCCTTCCCCTATGGCTCAGCGGCACAGGATCCGCCTAGAACGCAGGAGATGCAGGAGACATGGGTTCGATCCCTGGGTCAGGAAGATCCCCTGGAAGAGGAAATTGCAACCCACTCCAGTATTCTTGCCTGAAGAATCCCATGGTCAGAGGAGCCTGTTAGGCTATCGTCCACGGGATCTAAAAAGTGTTGGACATGACTGAGCACGTACACAATTAGCTATCCAGCTAAATGCTGACACTGAGATACATTTTGAGGGTGAATTTCCATTGCTTTCTAATACATCCATCTGAAAGGGAAAGTCACTCAGTCGTGTCCAACTCCTTGTGACCCCAAGAACTATACAGGCCATGGAATTCTCCAGGCAAGAATACTGGAGTGGGTAGACTTTTCCTTCTCCAGAGGATCTTCCCAACCCAGGGATTGAACCTGCAGGGATGATCCCTTGGAGAAGAAATTCTCAACACCCTCCAGGATTCTTGCCTGGGATATCCCATGGACAGGGGAGCCTGGCGGGCTACAGGCCATAGGGTCGATAAGAGTGGGACACAACTGAAGTGACTTAGCATGCATGCATGCATGCATTTTTGTAATTAATGTAATTAAAGATGTTTAAAGGAGAATAAATTCTTCGCAGAAAGTGAAGA
The DNA here is from genome assembly GCF_019320065.1 of Cervus canadensis. Lineage (NCBI taxonomy): Eukaryota > Metazoa > Chordata > Mammalia > Artiodactyla > Cervidae > Cervus > Cervus canadensis. The sequence goes on from NC_057400.1 coordinate 61,244,419, forward strand.
GGTCAACATTTCTTGAGGTTCCACTATGGAATGGAATTTTCTGTCATTGCCAACCTAGCAATTTTCTAAATGCAATCTCTGTCTGCCTCCACCTCCAGTCTATTAAATTCCTTTAATCTAATTTGACAGTTGTCCCCACCACTTTATTGAAGCTCTTCTATATAAAATCATTACTTGATTTCATTTTATCATGTCAAGTTTTCTCTTCTTGGTTCTCTGTGTCCTAGCTTCTCTGTAATTTTTTATATCATTGAACAACATTTCTTTAAAAACTGTGTTTAACCTTTGATAATATGGCTCAGGTTTTCTACAGGCCTCTATAACTTATCTGCTTCCTTTTCATGTTTCATTTGCTTTTTAGGTCCCCAAGATTTGTCCCCCAGAATTTTGTCCTTGGCTGGGCTTTCTTTATACTGACTCCTTTAATAAATTCATTTCTTGTCTTTCAACCATCACTTCTACATGAATGATCTCATCACAACGCAAATATTCTAGCTTTACTCACTCATTTGTCTACGAAATATTCATTAAATTCTTACATTATGGAAGGCACTAAGTAAATAAATTATGATCCTCAACACTCTATAAAAATACAATTCACAAATCTCACAAGACTAGCTAGAAACTGTCAGGTCATCTTTGATGAGCCTCTTACTTCAATTCCTATATTTATTCTTTCAGTAACTTTCATTTATTTTTAAAAAGTACCGTTTGAGTTATCCTTTTTTTGTATGTACTTCAACATAATCCATGTTACACATCCCTAATGGGTTTTTATCTTCTTAATTGGTCATTTGACAATTTTCTTCAGCCTATATAGTAATGTCTTATCATATCACTCTTACTCTTCATAAACACTACAAGCCCCAAAATTTCCAGCTGGTTTGTGAGGCTTCCATAACCTAAAACTACCATACTGTGTAAATTTTATTCCTAAGAAGTCCCCTTCTTAAACAGCTAAAAAGTTCCCCCTGAAACATGTATCCTTATCACTTCTATGTTTTTGCTAATACTAGTTCTCTTATTCTGTGATTTCATTTTTCTCTGCTGATGTTTTTTCCCTCCAAAATGGAATTGTAAGCTCTTAGAAATCAAGACCTATTTTTAGTTGTTGTTGAATTTTATCTATTCTGAAATACACATGCTTTCATATTATTAACTTCTCTGAAATAAAGATACATCTTAATTAACATCAACAATGTCATAAATCTTGTAAAAATGTGTGGCAGTATTTCTTTCCTGGTGGTACATGAAATAATGGTGTGTCTTATAATCAGTGGTATCTTAAATTTAATGAAATACCATTTTGGGGTGACCTCACGGTCCTTGGTGAAATATTAAGCTCATTGTAGATACTCCATAAATGGTTGTTGGTTAGTTTATTTCCTGGTTGTAAAGTTCTGAACCATAGAAGTGGCTGCACTAAAGATAATTTACATGTCCAGCTTGTTAGTAATTTCAAAAATAACAACAAAAAAAATTTTTTTTGGAGTGAAGGTAGGTAGAACATATAAAAAAGAATGAGAAACTGTGTGGCACCTACTTAAAAAAAAATGGATATCACAAAAGATTGAACTTTAAATTTCTGAATTATACCCTAAGCCCTTTTGTTTCAGGCTTTGAAAAAAAAAACCTCACTTTGTTTTGGGCTACATGAGATCTTTAAATATTACCACAGACATGCAAATAATTAATATCTGAAAGAAAATATAGAAAATTCCTGCTTCAGTTTCGTTGCCTCTTTTGTTTTATTACTATAACCATGCATATATAAGCAAACAATGTTTTATAATCAAAAACTTCAATAACAAATTCATGTGAGATATTGTATTCATAAAGAAAATTTGCATTCAAACCTGTTTTAATTGAACTGATTAAAAAAAAAAGTCTTTACAAAGATTGCAGAGACTTCCCTGGTGGTAGAGTGGATAAGAATCCACTTGCCAATGCAGGTTAGATCCCTGGTCCCGGAAGATTTCACATGCCTGCTGCTGCTGCTGCTAAGTCGCCTCAGTTGTGTCCAACTCTGTGTGACCCCATAGACGGCAGCTCACCAGGCTCCACCGTCCCTGGGATTCTCCAGGCAAGAACACTGAAGTGGGTTGCCATTTCCTTCTCCAACGCGTGAAAGTGAAGTCGCTGTCATTTGTCCGACTCTTAGCGACCCCATGTACTGAAGCCTACCAGGCTCCTCCGTCCATGGGGTTTTCTGGGCAAGTGTACTGGAGTGGGGTGCCATTGCCTTCTCCCTTCACATGCCTAGGAGCAACTAAACCCATGCACTGCAACTCTGATACCCATGAGCCACAACTATTGAGCCTATGTGCTGCAACTATGGAAGCTTGTGCCCTTAGAGCCTTTTCTTTGCAACAAGAGAAGCCATTGCAATGAAAAGTCTGCACACCATAACTAGAGAGTAGCCCCCACTCTCCACAACTAAAGAAAGTCCACTTGCAGCAATGAAGACCCAGCAAAGCCAGAAATAAATAAATAATTTAAAAAAGATTGCAAAGTGAGCAGTGTTATAAGATGAATCTGATTTTTTTCTGTATTCATTTCAGGCTGTCTCTGTTCTCAGTGAAACGCAGAACTAAGACTATTAACTCAAGCCAAAAATTGTATGCCAACTGGACTTTCGATTATTTATAAATATTTTTACCCACATAAATCATATCTGAGTTAATGAAAAGTAGATATTTCCATAGCAATTTTATTATGAAATATGTCACAAGGTGTATATGTAGTGGGATGAAGGCCTATTGGGATCCAATAGACCTGAGATTGAGTACAAGAGCCATTTCTTACTAGCTGTTTGCATTTCAATTATAGTTGTCCCTTGATCAATGTGTGGTTAGGGGCACTAAGCCACGAACCACTAAGAATCTGAGTGTAACTTTACAGTCAGCCCTCCATATTCATAAGTTCCATATCTGGGAATTCAGCCAACCTAGAATTGTGTAGTACTGTGGTCCAGTAATCATTAACAAAGATCTGCATATAACGGAGCTCATGTAGTTCAACTCTGTATTGTTTAGCAGTCAACTGTGCTTTATCCACAAGTGAGATTCTAGTGATGTCCAGAGATAATACTAGAAAAATGCATAGCATTTGGCATACACATTTTAATTCTGTTAGGAGAGAAATTATATGGTGGACATGGCAACAAATTCCAGAATATATTCAATTCACACTTTCCCCCTTTCCCCATACCCCTTAATTCTTATAAGAACATGCTCCCTCTTCCAGAACAATCCTTCATCAAACCTTTATCAAACAATCCTTTTCAAATCTCAGCATAAGCAATGCCTCTCCTGTGGGTGGAACGCTGTCCTCTTCCTCTTGCCTAGGTTTTCTAACCTTTTGCCTCTTCTTTCTCTCCTGCCAGAACTCCAACTCCTCTGCCCACAGGCTAGCTTAATGAAAAGGAATCTTTCCCTTAAAGGACTTTTTAGATAACCATATAATACAGTAGAACAAGCATTAGATACTACGTTAAGGGACCAGGGACCATGAGTAGTGACATTGGGCAAATAAGTTTACTTCTTGGGCTACTTTTCTGTAAAATGAACAGCTGAGTGGCACAGTGTCTAAGTATCCAGTGATACTAACATGTGAGTATTACAGTATTATCAGCAGGGACTGCAGCTAACAGCGTGTAGTTGACAGTTCTACTCATCTGTTACAGAATGATGTGGTACAAAGAATATGGGTTTCTGAGTAAGATGGAACTGTGTTCAACCATTCTTGTTAGTAACAAACAAACCCAAACTGTGCCCAAAGGCTAGTCTCTACCTTGCACATTAAATGTCCTTCTCTGTAAAAATGTGGTCTATACAAGTGCTCGGGCCTGGTGCACTGGGAAGACCCAGAGGGATCGGGTAGAGAGGGAGGTGGGAGGGGGGATCAGGATGGGGAATACATGTAAATCCATGGCTGATTCATGTCAATGTATGACAAAACCCACTACAATATTGTAAAGTAATTAGCCTCCAACTAATAAAAATAAATGAAAAAAAAATGGCCAAAAAAAAAAAAAAAATGTGGTCTATATTACTTCCCTCACAGAGCTGTCAGGAAGCAATGTTTGTATAGTGCTGGGAAATGGCATGTGTTCTCATTGAGGAGGCCTTTAATCTAGTGTAAGAGCTTGGTCTGCATGTCCCTCAACACTGTCAGCAGCATGTGACACAGCTGATCACACTGTCCTCCTTGAAACGCTTTATTTGTACTCTCAAAACTGTCTCTCTTTCCTTTCCTCCTGCCTCCAAGATCTCTCCATCTTAGTCTCCTTTGCTGACTCCTTCTCATCTTCCTGAATGAGGGCACAAGTCTGGCTTCTCTATCAACCTTCATAACTAGATCATCTCGTTCAGTGCTATTGTTTTAATGGCGTCTTAAAGCTGATTACTCCAAAATTTCCATCTCCAGCAGAGATCTCTTCTATGAAGTCCAGATTCACATGTGCGGCTTTCCGCTTGACATTTCCATTTGGTAGATTAATGGGCACATTAAACTTAACATGTCCCATGTTAAGATGAAAATTTAGCTTTTCATCGCCACACCATTCCTTTCTTGGTAAATGGCAGATCTACTTTTCAGTTGCTTAGGCCAAAAAACTTTAAAATTATCCTAATCTTTCCCACATCAGTCTACTAATAAAGTCTCTTGGCTCAGCTCTCATATATATGTAGCATCGGACTGTGTCTTCCCTCCCCATCTACAGCCATTCTAGCCCTAGTAACTGTTGTCTTCCATCTGAGTCATTGTAATAGCCTCCTAACAAATCTCCCTGCTTCCATGTTGCCTCTACTCCTCCTCACAGCCACCAGAAAGATCACCCTTTTACAGCATAAGCTAGCATGTCACTTATCACAGACTGGATCCCTGGAAGCAGATTTCGGTAGCGTTTAGCATGCAGGCCTTTTTAAAGGAGTGCTTTTGGGATCAACATTTGTAGAAGGGAGTGGAAGGATCAGGCTGCAGCAGAAGTCAAGAGGTTATGCAGGCCCAGTGATAGTCTTGGCCAACCACATGTTGGTCTTTCAAGCTGGAATGGCTCTTCAAGGTTGTCTCAAGTTGGGCTAAGATAGCCAGGTCTTTATGTTCCCTCATCAGTCAGTCTTGGTTGTGGTCTGTTCCATGAAGGCTACAAGCTCAGGCAAGGCAGCCCTCTGTAGCTGAGGCAGTCCTGAAGGGGTCATTACCACTCAGCCAGTAGCACATCTAGACAGCAGGCGCTTACTGAAGAGGGATTTGGGTAGTACAACACAGGTTCCGCCACTCTGTTCTCTCTTGTGGCTCTCCATCTCATTCAGAATCAGATCCAGTGTCTCTGCCATTTCTTTCTGCCCTCCTCTCCTCCTTCAGTGCTTCTCTTCAATCCCTCTCTAAAGCCACACTTGCCACCTGGCAATTCCTTAAACCTCCCCAACTCCTACCTCTCAGCAGCACACTCCTGTCTTTGCTGTTGTTCCTTCTACCTGCGGAGCTCTTCAGTTAGGTATCTACAGGGCTAGCTCCTGCACTTCATTCAAGTATCGACTCAAATGTCACTTTATCAGAGGAGAATTCTTTCACCAACCTGTAGCAAATAGCACACTGCCCTTTCCCTCTGTTACCTTATTTCACTTAGTTTCTCTTTTTAGCTCTTATTTCATGACCTAACATAGTTACAATTTATTCATTGATTATCTGTCCATCTGCTCCCTCCATTTGGAAATGAGTTCCATAAAAGAGGGGACTTTGTTTTTATTTATTGCTTATATCCCCAGGGACTACAACAGTGCCTGGCACATTGTAACTGCTCAATAAATATTTGTTAACACAGTTACTTAAGGGGCAGTGCAGTATTCCATAGTAAACAAGAACTAAGGCTTTGGACTGAAACAAACCTAAATCTTACTTGTGGGTCTAAACTTATGATCTGTGAAATGTAGGATATGTTATTTGCAATCTCTGCATTTGAGTTCCCTCAGCTGTAAAATGTAGGTAATTATAATACAATGATCTCATAATAAATTTGGGTGAACATTAACAAATTGAAAGATAAAAACCATATGATTATCTCAATAGATGCAGAGAAAGCCTTTGACAAAATTCAACACCCATTTATGATTAAAACTCTCCAGAAAGCAGGAATAGAAGGAACATACCTCAACATAATAACAGCTATATATGACAAACCCACAGCAAGCATTACCCTAAATGGTGAAAAATTGAAAGCATTTCCCCTGAAATCAGGAACAAGACAAGGGTGCCCACTCTCACCACTACTATTGAACATAGTGTTGGAAGTTTTGGCCACAGCAATCAAAGCAGAAAAAGAAGTAAAAGGAATCCAGATAGGAAAAGAAGAAGTGAAACTCTCACTGTTTGCAGATGACATCATCCTCTACATAGAAAACCCTAAAGACTCTACCAGAAAATTACTAGAGCTAATCAATGAATATAGTAAAGTTGCAGGATATAAAATTAACACACAGAAATCCCTTGCATTCCTATATACTAACAATGAAAAAACAGAAAGAGAAATTAAGGAAACAATACCATTCACCATTGCAACAAAAAGAATAAAATACTTAGGAGTATATCTACCTAAAGAAACAAAAGACCTATACATAGAAAACTATAAAACACTGATGAAAGAAATCAAAGAGGACACAAACAGATGGAGAAACATACCGTGTTCATGGATTGGAAGAATCAATATTGTCAAAATGGCTATTCTACCCAAAGCAATCTATAGATTCAATGCAATCCCTATCAAGCTACCAACGGTATTTTTCACAGAACTAGACCAAAGAATTTCACAATTTGTATGGAAATACAAAAAACCTCGAATAGCCAAAGTAATCTTGAGAAAGAAGAATGGAACTGGAGGAATCAACCTGCCTGACTTCAGACTCTACTACAAAGCCACAGTCATCAAGACAGTATGGTACTGGCACAAAGACAGAAATATAGATCAATGGAACAGAATAGAAAGCCCAGAGATAAATCCACGAACCTATGGACACCTTATCTTTGACAAAGGAGGCAAGGATATACAATGGAAAAAAGACAACCTCTTTAACAAGTGGTGCTGGGAAAACTGGTCAACCACTTGTAAAAGAATGAAACTAGAACACTTTCTAACACCATACACAAAAATAAACTCAAAATGGATTAAAGATCTAAATGTAAGACCAGAAACTATAAAACTCCTAGAGGAGAACATAGGCAAAACACTCTCCGACATAAATCACAGCAAGATCCTCTATGACCCACCTCCCAGAATATTGGAAATAAAAGCAAAACTAAACAAATGGGACCTAATGAAACTTAAAAGCTTTTGCACTACAAAGGAAACTATAAGTAAGGTGAAAAGACAGCCCTCAGATTGGGAGAAAATAATAGCAAATGAAGAAACAGACAAAGGATTAATCTCAAAAATATACAAGCAACTCCTGAAGCTCAATTCCAGAAAAATAAATGACCCAATCAAAAAATGGGCCAAAGAACTAAACAGACATTTCTCCAAAGAAGACATACAGATGGCTAACAAACACATGAAAAGATGCTCAACATCACTCATTATCAGAGAAATGCAAATCAAAACCACAATGAGGTACCATTACACGCCAGTCAGGATGGCTGCTATCCAAAAGTCTACAAGCAATACATGCTGAAGAGGGTGTGGAGAAAAGGGAACCCTCTTACACTGTTGGTGGGAATGCAAACTAGTACAGCCGCTATGGAGAACAGTGTGGAGATTTCTTAAAAAACTGGAAATAGAACTGCCATATGACCCAGCAATCCCACTTCTGGGCATACACACTGAGGAAACCAGATCTGAAAGAGACACGTGCACCCCAATGTTCATCGCAGCACTGTTTATAATAGCCAGGACATGGAAGCAACCTAGATGCCCATCAGCAGATGAATGGATAAGGAAGCTGTGGTACATATACACCATGGAATATTACTCAGCCGTTAGAAAGAATTCATTTGAATCAGTCCTAATGAGATGGATGAAACTGGAGCCCCTTATACAGAGTGAAGTAAGCCAGAAAGATAAAGAACATTACAGCATACTAATACATATATATGGAATTTAGAAAGATGGTAACGATAACCCTATATGCAAAACAGAAAAAGAGACACAGAAATACGGAACAGACTTTTGAACTCTGTGGGAGAATGTGAGGGTGGGATATTTCAAAAGAACAGCATGTATACTATCTATGGTGAAACAGATCACCAGCCCAGGTGGGATGCATAAGACAAGTGCTCGGGCCTGGTGCACTGGGAAGACCCAGAGGAATCGGGTGGAGAGGGAGGGGGGAGGGGGGATCGGGATGGGGAATACGTGTAAATCTATGGCTGATTCATATCAATGTATGACAAAACCCACTGCAATGTTGTGAAGTAATCAGCCTCCAACTAATAAAAAATAAATAAATAAATAAATAAATAAATTTGGGGTGAGGCAAATGGGATAATGTGTCTAAAGCACCTGACATATAACACTTAGAATTTAAAAACTGCTTATAAGCACAGGACCTAGTATCTAGTGTGCTCAATAGTTGTTTTTTTAATCACTTCATGATAAATACACGGAATAATATGTGGTCAGACTAGTTTTTGATGAAGACATACTTGTTTAAGTGATGCAAAAAAGTTATTGAGTTTTTCATTTTAGAGTGCCGGGTAGCTAGCTTGGGCTAATAGCTCACTCTTGATAATAGGGAGAAATTTGGTTTAAATCAATCTCAACAACAACAAAAATTTCAATATGTGGTGTTGTGAATAAGTGTTCTTTAAGAGCAACTTTGTCACTTTATACATGAATTTATATGCTATGTGTAAGTCTATTCAAAGTTGCATTGTCTTTTAGGTGAGCTAAGAAAAGTTTCTATTTAAAGGAATTGGGATTTCTTGAGAAAAACAAATCATTCTTTTGTAATACATTCTATATTATTAGAATATAATATATTCTAATTATATATATAATATATAGAATTCTAGTTCTACATTTAATTCAATTATTAGAATATTCTATATTATTAGAATAATGATTCTAATTAAAGAATCATTCTATAATTGATGTTTAGTAAACGTGGATGTTTGCATCACCAATTTCTGAAACTATGTATGAAAAGACTGTTGCAATGCTTCTTATAAAGAGTGTATATTTATTGCATGAAGTCTTTTTCAGCAGGTTTACTGATAATGAAAATGCAGGCGAGAAATCGGGGGGGGGGGGGAATATATTAAGCTCTTGTTTATCTTGTTTATATACAATTAGAAAATTAAAAAGAAAATTACTTTTGCAAATTTTATTTAAATTGTTACTAGCCTACATAACAGTGTTGTTTTATTTTTTTGAATCGAGTAAATGTTCCTCTTGGCAGTAACAGCAGAAAGAAAAGGTGTGAACACAGAAAGCGAAGTCTAACTTTTAACCTCTGCTGTAGCCACCCCCACCCCCCCCCCCCCCCCCCCCCCCCCCCCGCCCATTAGCCTAAAAGCAGGCGAGCAGGCGCGGTAGCCTAACTAGAGCAGGAGGGATACCCAGGTCACCAACCACAAAGGCCACCGATAGAATATGTCCGGAAAACCACTGTTTTTAAGGTGCGAGGAAATACCAGCTCGGCAATTATCTCTTATATTTTACCAATCGGCGTGAATAAAAAAGATAGCTTTAAGCAGCAACAATAGGAAAGACCTCTGCCGGGATAGCGTTCTTTCCCGCTAACAGGAAGGAGAAACAGCATCCAATCGGCGTCCCTTTCTCAACGGCCAATCAAACTTCTGCTTACATTGCGGCGCTGGGAAAAACGGAGCCGGGCTGTCTCGTTCCCCGGCGAGTGTCAGCTAGAGTTACCTGCCGGCCCGTGTGCCCATGAGGTTGTTTTTGTTACCTGAACACTAAGGGACGCTCAGTTCGGTCCCTCACTGTGCTGGCTGGATTTGCGTGTATTTGTTCCTAGCCACTGCTCAGGTAATGCACTCCCTTAACCAGGAAATTAAGGCATTCTCCCGGAATAATCTCAGGAAGCAGTGCACCAGGGTGACTACACTAACTGGAAAGAAAATTATAGAAACATGGAAAGATGCCAGAATTCATGTTGTGGAAGAAATAGAGCCAAGCGGCGGGGGAGGTTGTGGTTATGTGCAGGACCTTAGCTTGGACCTGAAAGTTGGTGTTATTAAGCCATGGTTGCTCCTGGGTGAGTATATTTGATTTGCCGCTGAATCGTTGAGTTCTTTTAACCATATTACTTCTCATTTTTCTCCCTAGTATATAGTAGTCTGTGCTATCAGCTAAAAGCTCCAGAAAATTGAAATGTTTCCTTTTCTGGGTATGGAACTTCACTAGCTGCCTAGGACTGTTTCTGCCACACTATGAACCTAAGAGGCATAGATTCTAGTAGCACGTAGCACCTGGTATTTGAATTTTAGAAAAGCGTTTTTCCTGTTTTTCTAACTTGTCTGGAGGACAACACATTGGTGGTGTATTTATTGGATTATGAAACGATATAGCCATAAAAGATTATCAAATTAAAAATAATGCTTTTATTAAGCAAAACTACTAGTGATGAGGGTTAAAGTTGTAGAAAAGTTAATGCTTGAAAAGACAAGTGCTTGTTTGCCTGCCCTGGGGTTTGCCTGCAACTATATGGAGTGTATGCCTCCTGTGGCCACATCTGTTCTTGGTGTCTGTTTTTGGACTGTTAAGAAGGTAGATTGTTATTTTATAGCTATGAGTCTGATGGTTTATGATTTCTTGTATTATGATAAATACAGATTCCCTGCACAATGCGTAATTCACAAATAGCAAATGAAGCACAGATATGAATGTGCAAACTTGTTAACTTGGCACAAATGTGATGCAGTGTTCTTAAAAAATAGTCAACAGTGTTTTAAGTAGGTTTGAATAATTTTTCATTTATGAATAGAGAAATTAAGACTTGGAAAAATCAATGATTTTTCAATATTTATACAGCCAAGCCCCTCTTGTGTTAAAAGAACACTGAATTGGGAGTCAGAAATAACCAGTGAGATGGCTGTGTGATGTGCACACTCCTTTTAAAAGCTTTGTGAAACAGATCATCAGCTCCATTTTCCAGATTGGAATTGAACTTAACAATTGGTTAAATAACTTGCGCAGCTCAAGTCTGATAACACTCCTGCTCTCCATCATTAGCATATACTGCCTCAAAGTCCAGGCTTTGAGCCTCACTCTTCCTACTCTACTTATAGTAGATGAGCTAGTGCAAGTCATTAATTCTTTCTGGTCCTCCAAGAAACCATCTGTAAAACTGAAGTAAGGATATCTGCTTATCTTATAGGGTTGTCGGAAAGTTGTTGCAAAAGTTTTTTGAAACATATCAGTTGTAGTATACATTTGAGTTATTTATTGTAGTATGTATTGTGTGCATTGTTACATGACCTGTCTTTAAATTCACCAAATAAATATGTCCAGTTAGTTTCTGCAGCCCAGTGAAAAATTTCGTGGTCATTTAGTTAGTCTGAAAACTTCACCCAGGATTTGCACACCATTTCTAGGGAAGGAAATATATCCAGGCACATTTTTTGTTATTTGGCTCCTATTGTAGTAACAATGGTTTAAAATAATTATGGTAGAATTTAAAAATATCATTCACTCTTTCAGAGTCTTCATGAACTTTGCTTATTTTTTAAATCTAGACTTATCCAAAGTGGGCTGATCAAGGTAGTCTTCTAAGACTGGCATTGGAACCTTACCAGGATCTTGAATGAGTGGTGGGAGGGACTTCTGAAACTAGTCCTTACATAGTCTCCTCTTTGGATCAGGACATGAGATATTTTCATCAGGTACAACCTCCTTTCTTGGGAGAAGGAGATGGTTACAAGAGAGGGAGATGGTTACAAATAACTTATTCCCCAGGGACCTATGGATGGTTACATTTAAAGTTTTTCCAGGTGAATGATACAGGGGTTGTTTCTAGGTTGCTTCAAAAAGCTTCCTTATCTCTTCAAAGCAACACAGCTTTCACCTAGTACTACATGAAATTAAATATTACTTTGGGTGGTGGAGAAGGAAGGTGGAAAGCTATACAAATATGCTGCATCTTTTTCAGTTTGCCCATAAATTCACCCAAGCTCCTGCATTTCAAAAATCTTACATAGGCCCTTGAAATACCTAACAGGTTCATAAAAGATCATAGTTAGTGTTTTTGTCCTTGGTGTTGCAAATTATATTTTTACAACAAATCTCATTAGGACTTTTCTTAAATCCAACTTGATTTGTAAAAGTGGAAAATTCCATTTATCTTGGGGGTTTTTAAAAGGTACACTTACTTCTTGTTATGTCCATCTTGTTACAAAGTCCCAATCGGTGACATTTTGAGATCTTCAATTCTAGGTGAAAATTTGGGAATCTTTTATAAGGTTATAAGGGTTCCCTGGTGCTCAGATGGTAAAGAATCTACCTGCCCTGAGAGAGACCTGGTTTGATCCCAGTTCGGGAAGATCCCCTGGAGAAGGAAATAGCAATCCACTCCAGTTTTCTTGGCTGCAGTCCTTGGGGTTGCAAAGAGTCGGACACAACTAAGCGACTAACACATAAGGTTATAGAGGATTTGATATCTAGGAAATGAAGTATTTTTAGAAGGCAGATAATACATTAAATTTGTAAAGCTCTTTATTTTGTAAAATTCCTTCATGAATATTATTTTACCTTACCATTATAGAAATTTATGCTCCTATTTCTATCCATTTATGAACATTCACTCCTACAAATTTCCCCAAAACATTTCTCTTTAGAATATTATTTATCTCCCTTTTCAGTAATGTAATAATATCTTTTTGGTTTGTTTCATTAATAATTTTTTTGGTCTATTTCTGTGATGATAAAAATAGAGATTTGTAAATTAAGACATTCTACATCAGAATTTATGCAATATTTGGTATTTTCATTAAAAACAGAAACAGAATTCTAGAGATCTTACATAGCCTATTTTTTATGATACATATGATTTCAAAACACTGAACGTGTTAGAAGTCCCAACTCCAATAGCATGTAATATGCTCTCTAAATCAGTTACTTCATCTGTAATATTCCCATAATAATTTTTGGCCAGGGTCATGAATATTATTGGGTTATGTCAATGTAAAATATAACTGTACATTATTATTATTAAACTTATTTCTTTAGTTGTAGTCCTATTCATCAACTTCTTTTTCTGTTATTTAAAATTACTGTACAGTTAAAATTGATTTGCTGTTCAGTTCTATTAAATTTAACACAATCATAGATTCATGTTGCCACTGTTAAAATCATAAAATTCTTAAAATTGATATTTGTTTTAAAATGTTAATTAAGGTAGTTTATAAAAGGATACATTCTACTTTTTCAAAACAAAGGTTTAAATAACACATTGTTATAATGATTTAGAGTATTTTAATAATAAGTATTTTTCCAACAAAAGCTTAATAGAAGACTGCGATGCAAAGCAACCATTTAAAATTGGAGAAAAGCTAATGTTTATATCTAGAATTTAGAGAGAAGTAACATGAACTGAATACTACCAAGTATTAGATGACACACATAGGACAATTACATAAAGTCCATTTGTACTGACTAAAATTATCCAGCCACACTATTAACTTCCTCCTTGTGTTTGAAGAGTCAGTTGCTTTGGTCTCAAGAACACTAAATTTGAATCAATATATTCATAGCTTGGAAATCATTTTCAAAATGTAGCAACCAACTCTGAAAAATGACTAACTCATTCTCTTTGGGGTGTATATGTATTTAATGGAAATAATGAAAATATCCAGCTTCGAGAAATACAATAATGACAGTTGAGGGTAGGAAAAAAAAGAGTTTCATTCATGCATGTTTCTTTCTTTTCTTGTCTTTTTTCTATTGTAAGAAATAGAGTGGAATTATTATTTAAAAGATAGCATGCATATAAAACCACCAAATTTCAGTTAACTTACTTGAACCCATTTCTCCTCCTGAAGATGAATAGGACTTCCTACAGAAAACTGAGAATTTTTATTTTTAAATTATGAGGTATTTCAAATGTGTAAAAAATTACAGACTATAGCAATTACATATCTACCATTAACAAATGTTAATATTTTGATAGGCTAAGTTCTAAGTAGAATAAAGTTGAATGTAGATTCAGTAAGGAGCCTGTGAGCTTTGTATTACCAAGAGAATATTGGCCAACCAGCATATTGCTGACCTTCTAGCTACCTAAAATCACATGGTAGAAGCTGGCAGATTTCCCAGACAGTTAAGGTGAAAAAAATGTTTTCTACAGTAATGGAACCTAATTCAGGAAAGTAAAATACTTGAAATCTTTAAATAATAAATGCTCTATTTTTTCAGTTGTGTAGCTCACTTTATATTAACTAGTTATTCTCCTGTATAAACTTGCTTATTAACTAGAGTCATTTTTCAGATGTAGGAGATCTGGAAAGCCAACTTTCACAGGGAGAAACTAAAAAGGGTACAGCCCTAGTTGTGCATGGAACGTGGGTGGAACTCTGTAGACCAACAGTGTTTGCTCTAAGCTACTGAGTGTTCCCAGACGAGCTGGCACTAAATCATTTTCTGGGTGTCTTTTTAATATTCTTTTCTTCAGATACAAAAGAAATAGATACTTACTGTAAAAAGTACACGTGAGCATGAAGAAAAAAGTCACCTATAATCTTACTGTAACATTTTGTTCTATGTACTTCCTGCCCATTTTTAAGCATATACATCGTTCTTGTTTTTACAAAAATGATTGATGTTTTGTAACCTGCTTTTATCACCTAATATATTGAAAATATATTTCCATGCAATAAATATTCTTCTGCATTTCTCATTTCAAAGGGCCGTATATATTTTCATGGGATATTCATCAAAAATATTCATCCTGTAAATACTTCTGGACTCTGAAATCCCACTTCTAGGGATTTTTCCTAAAAGTTGTGGATATTGCAAAGATTAGCTATTAGGATGTTCTTCACAGGATTGTTGGTAATACAAAATAAACCCCACAAAAACAAGACAAACAAAAATCCACCCAAACCCAATGCCCCATCCATGGCCCTAGGCCCATGGCTTCTAGGAAAAATTCCTAGAAGTGGGATTTCAGAGTCCAAACGTATTTACAGGATGAATATTTTTTGATGAATATTTCTGAATTATCTTTCAAAGAGTTGGATTCAGGTCCTCCCAAGATGTATTTCTTGAAATAAATGAATAACTAACAAAATTGTTACAAAATTCAGATTAAAAGTCAGGATAATTATTTTTCTGTTCAAGGTGATGTGATTTATTTCTTATAGGGTCACAAGATGCTGCTCATGATCTGGATACATTGAAAAGACTCAAGGTAAAAAGAAATGCTTCAGGAGTGTTCCAGGTTATTTACTGCAGCACTGTTTATAATAGCAAATTATTGGAAGCAACCCACATTTCCATCAGTAGGGAATTGGTTAAATGAACAATGACAGAATGCTATATAGTTTTTAAAAAAACACACACAAGTCTTTAAATACTGATATGAAAGGCCATTTTTAAATGGGGCCAAAAATCCCCACAGTGTTGCCTTTGTGTAAGAGAGTAAATGTTTGATATAAATATCTATCTTATAAGATATAAATATCTTTTAAAGATATCCTAAAAGAATATATGAGAAATGGATAAAGGTAGTTACCATATAGGTGGGCGATAATGGAGTGGAGAAGGACAGGTTGAAGATTTTTTAAATAATGTTTTGATTTTTGAACGACTTCAAAAAATAAAATTTTGATATTGCCTAAATGTGAGGTTTAAGTGAGTTAACCTGTGTGCTTAGCACATACTAAGTACTAAATGAGGGGCTGTTCATATTATCCTTATTTTAAAGGGCATCCCAAGGTCAACCATTGAAAGGACCTCTGAAACTGCATTTTGGAAGTATGCTTGAATTACTAGAAAGGTTTTAGGTTAGGTCCCCACTACTACCATTTTGGGTTTCCCTGGTGGCTCAGATGGCAAAGAATCTGCTGCACTGCAGGAGACCTGGGTTTGATCCCTGGGTTGGAAGATCCTGTGGTGGAGGGCATGGCAACCCACTCCAGTATTCTTGCCTGTCGAATTCTAGCAGTGGAGTCTGGCAGCCTACCGTCCTTGGGGTGGCAAAGACTGGGACATGAGTGAGTGACTAACACTTCCAGCACTACCACCATGACCTGTGACTGAGTACAGTTCTTTTCAAGCAGGATCATTGAATCAATACACATATAAACTGCATTTCCAAGCAGCTAAACTACCTAGACATTGGATAGTTTAATAGCCCACAATATTTGTAAAGCACTTTTACCTTTCAGCAGGTTTCTCCAAGATTCTCATTTTGTCATCGTCATAATCCTGTGATAGATACAGATATATTCTGTAAGTGGTCAGACCTCATTTTTGGTCTTTGGGGGATGTAGAATATAGTTCTAAAGACAGGGCAAACACATCAGTATTATTCAACATTGGAATATCTATTATGTAATTAAATGGAAATTCATCCAGCTCTGGCCAGAGGTACTCTTGGGGTGGGAGGGTAACTTGACATAGCCTGAGAGGCCATCACCAGGGAAGGCAGAAGGACATTTCAGACAGTATCTTCTAAAAATGTTCTTCCCTTCTGTCTGGTATTCTCCCATCTACCCCTCTTGAGTAGATTAGAGGCTTTTTTCTGTTGTTTTCCTCCACGAGGCAGTTGGGTTTGTAAATAGCTTATGGCTCTCTCTTCATGAGGTCTAGTTCCCTGAATATCTTAATCAATACTCTTGTGGCTGTGGACCACAGAAACCTGAGCAAGGAAAGAGAATGCACACGATGATCTCAGGGCTGGCGGACGAGGGCGGGGGCAGCGCTTTGGAACCTGGGAGGAGAGTGGCTGTGCCAGAGAACAGAAGGGCATCCACTGGCACACGGCCCCTCTCTGCACATCTGCTCTTCTTCTCATTTGGAAGCAGGGATCTTTCAGCTTCTCAGAACACTTAATACAAAATGAGTGTCTTAAAGCTCTTGAGTGTGTGGATTATTCTAACTGTCTCATACACCTCTTTCTAAATTTCTTAAATCAGTCTAGCTTAAGTCAGGTGTCCACCAGAAGCCAATTAGCTGTGTTGGGGGAAGGAGCGAGGCGCTGCCAGAGCCACACCTGTGAGGCTGGTGGGGGCAGGAAAGGCAGAATCCGATCCATTTAGCCTTTGGATTCTCTTAACGAACTTCCCGCATGGCTTCTTCCTTTTGCTTGGTGGACTCCAGGAAAGGAGGTTGAACGCGTAGATGGAGGAGGAGGTTGCTCACATGTGCCATTTGAAAGCAAATCTTTCACGACCATCCCCCCTTTCAACCAGACTAATTCATCAGAATTTCTGGGTTTGAGACCCTGTGGCGTTGGTGCTTTTGAAACCCTCCCTGGGTGAGCAGTCACCTTGAAACCAAACCCAGCGCCCTGTGGTGTGACTTGCCGTCCAAGTTCAGAAGCAGCAAGAGAATCCAGAACTCAGAGTGTACCTATTGAACTTTTAAAAAGCTCACTGGGGAAAAAAAAATAAAATAAAAAGCTCACTGGGTAGTTCTAGTGTGTGGCCACACTTGAGAATGACTGTACTTACAAAGAATACAAAAGGAAAGTAGGGAAATAAGTATTGAAAGGGAAGTTATTGCTACTAATGCACGTCCCTTACTTTAATTTTTTTGTGGACATTAATTGATTTATTCAACAGATATTTTAAGTACTTTCTGTGTGAAGTTTCCTGCTCACGCACAGTGCTTACTTATAGAAGTGAGTGGGCTAAATATGGTCTCTACCCTGGTGGAGTTTCCAGAACAACGTGGGAGACAAACTTGGTGATAAGCGCTATTGTAGGGCACATAGAGGGTACTATAGGAGTATACGGGCTTCCCTGGAGGCTCAGTGTTAAAGAACCTGCCTGCCAAGCAGATGTGGGTTTGATCCCTGGGTTGGGAAGATCCCCTAGAGAAGGAAATGGCAACCCACTCCAGTATTCTTGTCTGGGACATCCCATGAACAGAGGAGCCTGGTGGGCTACAGTCCATGGGGGTCACAAAAGAGTCGACATGACATGGCGACTAAATAACAGTAACAACCAATGTGAGTGTGTAGAACCAGCACTTCTGGTGAGGGATGAGGCAGGCAGAGAAGGCTCCCTGAAGGAAGTGTTACTCAAGTGTGCATGTGTTCAGTCGTGTCTCACTTTTGTGTGAGTCCTTAGATTGTTGCCCAGCAGACTCCTTTGTCCATGGAATTTTCCAAGCAGAAATACTGGAGTGGGTTGCCATTTCCTCCTCCAGGGGATCCTCCCGACCCAGGGATCGAACCTCTGTCTCTGGCATTTCCTTCATTGCAGGCAGTTTCTTTACCACTGAGCCACCGGGGAAGCCCAAGTGAGTCATGCTTAAATTATGTATTATTGTTACAGATCTCAACATCTCAGTTTAATTAACCTAATTAATTAACCTAAGTAACCTAATTAGGTTTAATTTTACTTAAACCTAATTTTTTAGGTTTAATTAACCTAAGTCATGTGAATTTTTAAAAAAATTACCTTTTTTTTCTCTTTAAGGTGACTCATATTCTCAATGTTGCATATGGAGTTGAAAATGCTTTCCTCAATGACTTTATATATAAGAATATTTCTATACTGGATCTGCCTGAGACCGATATCCTATCTTATTTTCCAGAATGTTTTGAATTTATAGAACAGGCAAAAATGAAGGTAAGTTCGGTGTTGATTCACAGTTCCTCAAGAACAGAAATTTTAAAATATTGGTCCATCATCCACTTCTTTCTGTAATGAATAAGAAAGAACTGTTAAGGAAATTTCCCCTTCAACAGTATTTCGTTAATTCCTATAATTGTTCAGTCCTCCAGTTGCTCGTCTTCCCATGAGGTCCTTACTTTGAACTTTATTTTCTTGCATTTACTCACTGTTACTGCTCTGACTGCGTTGGGCCATGACTGTGGCATCGGGCTCACCTTGCAGCCCGTGGGCGTCCTTGTCGTCGGGGCAGTCGGGCTCCAGAGTTCATGGGCTCTGCAGTTGTGTGCAGACTCCAGAGCGCGCATGCTCTGTGTTTTGAGGCACTCAGACTCTCTAGTTGAGGAGCACAGGCTCAGTAGTTGTGGCATTTGGGCTCAATGGCCCCATAGCATGTGGGATCTGTGTTGTAACCAGGGATCGAACCCACATCCCCTGCACTGAAAGGCAGATTCTTAACCACTGGACCACCAGGGAAGTCCCTATTTTTTAACTTTAATTTCTCATCTTCCTATGCCTTCCTAAGAAATGTTAGGATTTAAAATTTTCTGCTCAACTGGGTTGGCCAAAAAGTTTGTTTGGGTTTTTCTGTAACATCTTATAGAAAAATCCGAATGACCTTTTTGGCCAACCCAATGCTAAGGTTCCTTTTGATCGTCTCTAACCATCTACCCTCTGACCACTTTGCGAGGTAATCAGGTGAACTATGGAACAGAGACTGCTCTGGTCCTTAGTGTATTTATGAAGATAAATATTACTAAGATTGTTTGAAAATGCTGATCAAAAGCTGTCCATTGGTTCTCTTGACTTTAGAAGACCCACAGAAAATACAATACTTTAATCTTGGTACTAGATCCAAGGGAACACTCTGACAGGCAGGGCTTCTAGGTTGGCTTTACCAATTATTATGCCTTGAAATTATATCATTTTTAGTCAATATATAACTCTTATAAAATTTATGTGAGATAAATAGATGGGAATGTAGAAGCACTTATAGAGAAAAGTTAACTGTCATGGAGCACTTGGCAATAAACGATAGTTAACATTATAGCTTAATTAAATTCTAGTGATTTTCTTTCTACCTTATCTCCTTGCCTCTCTCCTTCCTTTCATTTAGTAATATTTATTGAGTGCCTTATATGCCCAACACTGTTCTAGATACCTTCCTCTAGATTGCTGGAAAAATATTAAACTATTTAACCTTATTTAATATTAGATATTTGGATAGAAAAAAAGGAAGAGGTTTTCTAATTCAAAGCCTGATATTGGCCACTCTTTTAGCTTGTGAAAAATTATATAGATTCTAGACTGTCACATGCCAGTGTACCAGCTAATAGTGTTAGAAATAAAAGTGATAATGTTTCTGTGTTAGCTGCTTTTCTAAGGAGATATATAATATGCCTTAGATGGTAGTGGAAAAATGTAAACATTATTCATATTTATATTCATATTAGACGTATTAGACATGTCATATTAGACATTAAACATATACATGTTTCAAGTAAAAAGTGAAAGGGATAAGAGTTAATTAAAGTGGTCCTTAGTTTGGGTTTCTCAGAAAACAGAACCTGAGGCAAGGATTTAGAGCTGATGCTTCATTTGAGAGGTGCAGTCCCTAGGCAGTGAGAGTTAGAAGAAAGGGAAGTGATTCTGAAAAGGATGAGGAGCAATGTAAGATGATGTTTTTACCCTGCTGAGCGACAGCTTCACAATGAGCTGATAGCGAAATAGCTGATTCCTTGGCAAGGTGGTACCCAAGACACCCCCAGGCAGGGAATCCAAAGACACTGCACCTCAGTACAGATTTTGGGAGATAGAGAAGAGAGAGAATTTACCTGCCTGGCTCTCTTCAGCTCCTGTGTCCCACTGGTCAGAGTTTACACATGGAGAGGTAACTAACCCCACAGTCCAGGTTACAGCACCCCACTTTTTAGCAGCCACCTTGAAGCCCTGTGGTGTGACTTGCCGTCTCAAGTTCAGAAGCAGCAAGAGAATCCAGAACTCAGGGTGTACCGGCCCATGCAGAGACTGACATGGGGGATGAGCCAGGCGTTCTTAGGCAAGCAGAACTCAATAGGCCTGTGGGTAACAGCCACAGAGGACGCAGCCGAGGTGGAACCATCTGAGGGTCCATGTGATGATGGCATCAAGAGAATCTGAGGAGATGCCTGAAGTGTTTCTTCTGTAAGATACATTTGAATTCTGTACTATGTTCTAATTTCTCAAGCCTTATGTGTTTTACTGGAACCTTAGCCTCAGCCATTATTTCCTTACCCTGGAAACTCCTTATTGTTTAGATAATGCACATTTAACTTTAGCAATAGAATTCTTGAATTTTCTTCATTCTGTTTTTTGTTTTTTTTCCCTAGAAGAAATCTCTTCATGATTTTGCCTGTTGTATATTCAGGTATTATTAAATGTGATTACTCGGTGAATTGCCTATTTCAAAACTACCTTTCTAGGCCCTAGTTTGTTGTTTTCGTCTTTTCACATATACCTGCCAAATAGAATGTCTTTCATTTCCCCATGTCTTTCCTCATTTTCCTCTGTAGTTATAAAACCCTGTTTGTTTGGTTTCTCTGTCCTTCTTGTATCTCCACCTAATATGTTATCTGCCAGGCTTATGCCCAAAGGGACAGAAATACACGTGACATGCTAGTAGTGAGATAACTTCCATAGGTTCAAGAGTTCTTTTACTTGAGTATTTACTTGATCCCCTTTTTTATGTGCAAAAGATTTTGTTTGTTAGTATGAAATGTGTATTTGATATTCCACATTTACTTTATTAATTATAAGATGTGATTTTTAAAACATGTAAGTAGTTTATAACACTGGAAAAATATAGATAAGTAAAAATTAAGATCACCCATTTTCACCAATACATATAACCACTTGTAGTATTTTAATGTATTTTTCGATATATCAAAAGACTCATTTTTTAAAAAAGATCTGAACTTGATCTGTCAAAAAATCTGAGTTACTTATTCTGAGAAGATAGAAGGGATGTATCTTTAGGATACATGTATCTAGAGGATGCTGCCTTTAAGGAGCTGGCCATCTAATTGAAAAGCTATTAATAACAACATGAGAACAAAGCAGGCTACATAAAACAGAAATACTGTAATTCCTGTCTGCCCATAGCAAATGGTGATATGATTTTTTAAGAGAATGTTTTCTCAAAGTGCATAGCAAAATTTTTTTGCTTAGCAGGCATTTATGGAATACCTACTATGTGCCAAAAATTGCACTAAGTACTAGGCATAAAAAGATGTCTTGCATATTCCTCCTGCCCTCCTCTCATGCAGAGAGACAGGCTTCTTAGAAGCCGTGGTTAGCTGGACCAAGGAGAGGAAAAAGCCTTTTAAGCATAGGACAACAGCAAATGCAAAAGAAAAATTGCTTTATAAATTATTTAATTGTAATTCCTTTGAATTCTTGAAAGGGGATATGAAGCTAGTAGTTTCTTTGGAAATACTTTCAAGGGCAGTATGATACCCAAGGAATAAGAGGTAAATAAATTCAAAGGCTGTAGAAACTAACAGAAAAGTATCTGTTACATAAAGAAGGTAAGAGAGAAGAAAACACTAACATTATTAAATAATAGCTAAAACTGATTACACTGTAAGACTAAAAATAAAGCTAGTTTCATTTTCAAAAGCATATGTGTAGATCATAAGATAGTGATAACTGATATATAGTCAGGAAACATTGAAAATTACACTGGAGGGTATCTCTTTTTAATGTTATGAGCCCAGGTTTCTTTGGAAAATCTAATTTGTTTCACGTTAAGAGAAGTTCATTAATATAAGTGGGACTTCCCTGGTGATCCAGCGGCTCAGACTCTGAGCTCCCACTGCAGGGGTCCTTGGTTTGATCCCTGGTCAGGGAACTGGAGCCCACGTGCCACAAGAAATGATTAAAGATACTGCCAGCTGCAAATAAGACATGGTCCAGCCAAATAAATAAATAAATATTATTTTTAAAAAAGAAGTTCCTTAGCAGTGTCCATTGGTTACTGTAATATGATTTTAAAATGTCTTAAGTCTTATTAAAAAGAGCCATTGTACGAAGTGAGAAAAGTTCTGTATATGCAGAGTGAATATTTTTGTTTTGGTTTTCTTATGCAGAAACAATTAATATCTGGAAATGACTCTGAAATATGTAAATATAAACAATTGAAATTGTCTTTTTGGTATGAGAATTTTTAAAATATTAACTAATCTTGTGAATCATCTTTCTTTCTTGAAGTGAGATACACTTGCTACACTTGTTATAATAGACCAAGGAAAGGAATTTTGCAACGGATTTATGCATCTAAGAACTACCTTGTAAAATAATCTAATAAACCATGAACATAGCATTGCTAATGTATGCTTTGGGCAGAGTTTTCAGTTTTAAGGTTTTTTCTCCCCTTTCCTGTCCCCATGTTGTTTGTACAAAAAGAAAAATCAAGAAATGAAGTAACTACAATGTCTGGTTCTGTAGGGTATGCTCACCATTCACTACATTTCATCAAGATCATTAACTTTTAACAGGCCTGAGATAAGCCAACCTGTATCAGTGCTGATCCATCAGATATATCACATACATTATTAATACAATATTACCCCCATCAGCATCGGTCCTGCACTGTGTTCCTTTTCGCTTGTAAAGTATCGTTTGCAAGTTACCTGAAACGTTTTGCATTTATTGACCTCATGCTGGTGTCTAATTACCTTTTCCGCTTCATGTTGTCATGAGCTATTTGAGTTGACATTTTACTACTTCATAAGTTTAGCTGTTTTTTTAGGTTATTTCCCTCCAGAATAAAATAGATCCAAAAGAAGAACATTTTTTTCCTTACTGATCATTTTATAGATAGATTTCTAAGCCAGTGGTACTAGTTTCTTTATATACTAGGTACATGTACCTAGTATATAAGCTTTCTGTGTAGTTTATGATTGTGGTTTTATTTATATTTCCACATATATTTCCTCTGATTTTTCTCTTATTTATAGGCCTGTGGCTACTGAGTTACTAGGCTTTTATGTTTACTTTACTAGATTACTTCAGGGTAATAAAAGATAATTTCAGAATTCCAAATATATCATCAAAGCATTTCAAACCTGGGAAGTGGGAAAAGGTGTTGATTAATTGATTGATTTTTTTTTCCATTCATTCCCTACAGTGCATTGGTGTCTGATGATTGAATAAATTGAGTCAAATAAATTGATGAAGTGAATATTTTTATCTTATAGTTTTTAAATAGTATAAGATTTCAGTACAACTTTTCTTAAATAAATAATGAAGATTTTTGTTTGGTTTTATTATAGGATGGAGTGGTTCTTGTTCATTGTAATGCAGGAGTTTCCAGGGCTGCTTCAATTGTAATAGGCTTCCTAATGAATTCTGAAGAAATCTCATTTACCAGTGCTTTTTCTTTGGTGAAAAATGCAAGGCCTTCCATATGTCCCAATGCTGGCTTTCTGGAGCAGCTTCGTACATATCAAGGGGGCAAAGAAAGCAATAAATGTGACAAACCACAGGAATTAGAGGAAGCAACAGTTCCTGAGTTACATTCTAGCCGATGAAGGACAACTGTAATTTCTGAGTTGGTCTCTAGAGCCACCTTCCCTCTTTTGGAGAGTAAACTAGTGGAAACCTCCTTTTCTCATGCTTTTTTTTTTCAAGTGGAAATAGAGGTCAACTGATCGTCCTAAACTAGGGTATAAATAAATTTTTAAATTATATCATGTTTTCTTTAGTATTATAATGTGGGATTAAATGCTTATTTGATTTGCTAAGGGAAAATAACAATGTATTACCAATAATTGATTTCTGTAGAAAGCAAAGCTTTACACATTTCAAGTCTGTATTAAAGCATGAAAGATTAAATTAGTTGATTAAAACTTCTGGTAGTTTTCTATGCCAGCAACTATTTCCATGAAAGAAAAAACATGAAGTACTGTGAAGAAGGCAAATTTCTTTGTAAAGAATTTAAGGTTAAAAAACAATACCTTAAACCTCCCCAAAAAGGTAACCAAAATTTGAAGGTTTATACATTATTCACAAAATTTTTATGTTCTTTTATGAAAATGCACCCACTTTTCATTTTGCTTTTTAAATTATATTCCGTGTTTATTTTTAAACATTTTGTATAACTCTTCCATTATTGTGAGCGTATGGTTCTTTAATTAGGTGCTAGTCTCTTCCACTGTGTACTTTTTATTCTGGGTTCCTAGCATTCTGTTTTTGGATTCCATGTCATAATTTTCTGATCTCCTTGAATCTGTAGTAAAGTGTTTCAAACTGAAGAATCATTTTTAAAATGTGATCTGTTTTCTAGTTCGGTATTCTACTAGGGAACATATTTTTAAGGAAAGAACACTTATGGTTTTGTAAGAAATTTTGAATACATTTTTAGAAAGCCCAAAATCATTTACAATTTTATTTCTGGCCAGAGGCTTTGAATGGTTTCTTTTTTTTTATTACGTCTCCATGTTGGCAAGGCTAAACTCTGTTCGTTATGAATTTGCTTAAAGGTATGCTTTAAATTATTCAGAATAAAATGCACTTAAAATTAATTATAATAATTAAGATAGAATTTAAGAGCTTTCAAGTAGACCTGCATGACTTGGAAAATAGCATTGCCCTGTAGATTTTAATAAGAAAATCTTGAGCTCGTCTTAGATACACATTATAGAGAGCAAGCATTTTCCTATACATAAGTTGGAAAATGCACATTGAGCACATCTGTGCATTTGAAAAAGCAGGCTTGCTTATGCTGACAGGAGCAAAAAGTAGAAGCGATAAATGCAAATTATGTTTTAAGATTGCTTGTAGCCTGACAAGATGTCATCATGTGCAAAGCTATGAACTTTCCATCTGTTAAGAAGCAGCATAAGTATAATCAACCTACAGTAAGCTGTCTGAAGCCTAACAAGGCAGACAGAATCCTCTTAAATATGAGACTGGTGTATAATATTGTCTTTATAGTTAATATTGCTGAGGATTTGCTGGGTAAACCTTGTCTGGTCACGTGTAAGTATTTATTTAAATACATTTTCCTTTGTTATTGTTATTTAGTTTTCAGCCATTAAATGTTGTGAACATGAAGCCTTAAATAGAACTTATTCCTTATGGATAGTTTATTTTTGTCTGTAGTTATATGTTGTTGCCGGTAGTGATATGGTTACAGTGCAAACATGTATATTCTGGCACATCTACAGAAGGGCATTGAGCATCAATTTTGTTTTCTCTTAAATGGCACTAGTTTGCTGTATCCAAAATAAATCAGTGAAGGGAATTCAGTCTTTTAAATGAGGGGTATTATGTAAGGCAATGATAGGTTATACATGTAACATGTTTATTTGGCTTCCCATGAGTATGTCACTCTGTCATACCTAGTTATTTACAAAAAGGAGCTTTATTACTATGATTCTCTATTTCACATATTATAGAAAAAGTGAAAGTGTTAGTTGCTCAGTCGTGTCCGACTCTTTGTGACCACATGGACTGTAGCCCACTAGGCCCCTCTGCCAATGGAATTCTCCAGGCAAGAATACTGGGGTGGGTAGCCGTTTCCAGGGGATCTTCCCAACACAGGGATCAGACTTGGGTCTGCTGCACTGCAGGCAGATTCTTTACCATCTGAGCCACCAGGGAAGCCCTCACATATTGTGAACAGATCTCAAATATACATCTGTTTTGAGGGAGTGACAAAACTATTTCAAGGCCTTTGTGCCTCTATTTTAAAACAGATTTCCCTATTTTAGAAAGTCTCCTTCAAAGGTAAATTCTCCAAAGATTTTGGAATGTAGCAAGTATAAATCATAGTATTGTCCTTTTACCTTACACAGTAAACTGGGTGAGTTAACACCTTTACAAGCAAACCCACAATACATTAAAAAAAACCACAAAAAACAGAAATGTAGCACAATGAATTATTTGATTTTTCCAGCTGACCCTAAGTAGTTGATTTTTCTGCCCAAAGCCTCCTGAACATATTTAGTTACCTGTAGTTGTTTAGCAATTTAAAGCAGAAGATTTTAAGGTTTTATATTCATATGTTACATGCAATGGTATTTACAATGAACACATTTTTGGTTTGTCTTCATTGACATACTTAAAACAGTTTAAACTTTTCTACTTCAATTGAAACTTTGGCTTACTGTTTTGTATCCATACTTATAATGTGCCCTTTATTGTTTCTGGGTATTGATATACTTTAATAAAAATAATAAATTTACTATTTCTTCCATTAGTATCTTTACTTCTTTGAGGTTATTTGTTTTTTTTTTTTTTTTTCATTTATTTTTATTAGTTGGAGGCTAATTACTTCACAACATTGCAGTGGGTTTTGTCATACATTGACATGAATCAGCCAGGTTATTTATTTTAAAAGACTTATTTGTCATCACATTCTGGATTTAAAAAATCTCGTTGGCAAAACACTGAGTTATATGTTTTAGAATATAAATTAGTTTAAAGGTCTGTGGAAATTTGATGCTCCAGCCACCTCAAGAAGTGAATAGCTAAAATCAGTTCTTGTAATTGGCATTTCTGTGGATAAATTGGCAGTGAAAATTCAATTGCATATCCTAGTACTTTAAGTCAAGAGATGATGCTAAATTACTCTCAGATTAAGCTGAGATTTGCATTCTTAGTAAAACCTTCTCTGACCACCTTATTTCAAGCTGCTTCCATCCTTAACACTTATATCTGCCTTTCCCTGTTTTATTTACTGCATATCCCTAATTGTCACCAAAATTGTATATATTTTTATTTATTTTGTTGCTTTTCCCATCAAAACTTGGGTTCCCCGTGAGGGCAGAGATTTTTACTCTGTTGTTTATCTGTACCATTGTGTACCCCATAACAGGCACTCAGACATTTCTTGTTAGAGAGAAGAGAGGGAGGGGGGAAGGAAGGAAAAGAACTGATGCATGTTGTTGTGCCAGCTTCACAGTGCCCCCTGCAGGTCATCAGGCATGCTCTGGCCGGTGAGCTTCAAGTTATATCTGCAGCCCTGTCAGTGCATGAGGGCGACAGCGGGGAACGTGAGTAACAGGTCTGAAACAGGACCGCATGGCACCCTACACAACAGAAAGCATGAGTGTCCTTTTTAATTTCTGAACAATTTACTTTCTCCCTTTTGGCCATGCCCACAGCTTACAGGATCTTAGCTCCCTGATCAGGGATTGAACCCGCGCCCCCTGCAGTAGAAGACTGGAGTCCTGACCACTGGACCACCAGGAAATTCCCTCAATAATTTTCTACCAAAGTTATTTAGAAATTAAAAATTTGATCAAACATCCAGCAAGAGTATCCAGGATATGGTATTTTGCTTTCACGCAAGATATGAAAGAAAAATGGCTTATGTGCCAATTATCCATTTACTGTCTCAGCTCCAAATCCACTCATAATTGTGTCTATAAAAAGGAAGATGGGCAATTTACATACCTTTCTCTTGACAGCGGCTGTGACGTTGAGCTTTGTCAGTAGAAGGTGCTGTGTGTGGGAGAGCCCTTTCAGGAGGAAGGGTCATTTCTACTGGGCTTGGTGTGCTTTCAAGACAAGCTGCTGCAGTTCAGATAGACTCCAACAGTGCTCACAGCTTCTCCACCACCTAGTTAGTCCTGGGAGCCAGGCTTCTTCAGCACCCCGCGGCAGCAGCTTTCCCGGGGAATTCCCTGGGATGGTTTTATAGCAGGGCTTCCCTTGTGGCCCAGCTGGTAAAGAATGCGCCTGCAATGTGGGAGACCTGGGTTTGATCCCTGGATTGGGAAGATCCCCTGGAGAAGGGAAAGGCTACCCACTCTAGTATTCTGGCCTGGAGAGCTCCATGGACTATGTAGTCCATGGGGTTGCAAAGGGTCTGAGTGACGTGAAATAACCTCCCTGTTGACAGCTTTGCCTGGCATCCTAGAGGGTGCATTTCCAGAAAGTTCTTCCATATCTCTGCCGTTCTGTGAGCCATGGCTTCACTCTGCAACAAGATCCAGGTTTCAACCCTGGGAGACTTTTTCCTTAAACACTTCCCCAGTGGTGGTGACTGTTATTTATATCCGCTCTTCCTGTGCTATTGTTTAGAGCACTTTCCTTCTTCCTTTCTAACCAACCCCTCATTACTCCAATCCTATTATAGTTAATAAACTTTTATATTAAACTTTACCACTTTTATTGTGTGGTTTATCTCCAGATGGACCTAGGCTGTCTAGCCTACAATTTACAGTAAATTATTTTAATAATTATCCTTGTGGAGTGTTTCTGGTAGCAGGTCAAGCTATGTTACAACCATGCAACTTATGATAATAAAGGTTCAAATAGTAATTAATGTTGTAGGACTATTTTTTGAGAGAATAATTCTATGAATATTAACAGTGTTCTGTTTAAGGGTATAAACACAATGACCTGATTTTGCTAATGCTTCTTGTCTACAGAGTGGTGAATTCTTCAAAGTTAAAAAAACATGAAAGCACATATAGTGTACTTTGCTATTGCTCTTATGTTTTCACCCACTCCTCCTATTTGTATATCATACCAGGAGGAGAGGAAATTGCTTTCAGTGCTTGAACTGAATTCTCACTGCCCTCTTTGCATAGTCCAGTTGTGCTACTAAATTTGTGAATCCACTTACTAATAGTTGTAATTACTGATAATGCAACTTTGTGAACTCGGGGTAAATGAAGACAGCTAACGTCTCATTACTAGTGGTGTGTGTGTGATGTTTATACACACACACATATGTATATTTATTTTTTGTAATAGCAAATGCTTTTATAAGTGCTCACAAACAAAAAGTTCCCTACATTTTCTCTGGAATTGGCATACAGCTTACTATGTATAAGTTATAGCTTTACTATGTGTAAGTTAGAGCATTCTCCCTTTCCTCTTAAAAAAAAAAAAATCTGGTATAATAATTGCCTATCCTCAATTTTATGACACTGTCACAGCATGTCTTAAATATAACTGATCTTGCTTTGGGAATATCACTAGCAGATTTTCCTAGTATTTTTCAATATAAAAAATGATTTTTTTTTTTTTTCACATTCAGGGACTCCCCTGCATGTCAAATACTGTGCTAGGTGCTAGGGATATAATGATTAGCAAAACAGTCAAAAATCCTTGCCCCCATGGAGCTTGCATTCAAAGTAACACCACTGTATAATAACCAGATACATCTACATTGATCATTCAGCCTTCTCCTGGTTAGATTTTCCTCTGTTTTGACATTTCTGAACCATGGAGGTGTTTCTTTACTAAGGAGAGGTGGGCAAATGACCAAGGGCAGAATTTTCTAAGGATCTCCCAACACAACCACTCCTGGTTCTGCTGAAGTAAATAGTAGCCTTAAGAAGAAACACAAAAAGTCCTCCTCACCAACATCTACCTACAATTAGTTAATAATAATTACCAAAGTTTAAAGAGAGCAATTTCCTAGTAATCACCAGAAAAATTTGTCTACAGATATCAATTATATATTCTATTACAGAAAAGAGCCCTAAAATATTTTAAAAACTTCCTTTCCCGATGTGCAGTTTGATCAAGCTACAGACACATACACACATATTCCTTTGTAGGCAATGAATGTGTTTTATAACTGACTTTCAAAACACCTATAATCTTTTAAAATATTAATCAAGCTGATAATTACAGAAATAAGAGTTGATACTCTTTTTCTGTTCTGTCAAGGTATGGAGTCCTTGACTGACCGTGTCTGTATGGGTAAACTGTTAATTAACCATCCTCACAAGAAAGTCGAAAGAATTAGCAATTTAATGTTTATAAACTTTTTTTGTTTCTTTGGAAGATATTGCAATTATTATTACAATAGGATTAAGTTGCAGATACTAAAGAAGTTGCAGTAATAGCACCTAGCTTAATAGTAAGTATTCAATTTAAATAAAAAATTGAAGTAGATTTCCAAATGATGAGTAGCCTAGAAATAAAATTTTCTCACTATATGGTCCATATCCTTAGGATAGATTAAGCACTTACTTGTACCTCGAGAAGATTTTCTTTTTCAGTAAGTACTAATATTTTCTACAATTCTCATTAATTCCAGACAAAAGAAAAGCATTTGTTAAAACTTTGTTTAAGAAGTACATTTTCTTTTCAGTAGAGTTAAGAAATTGGGAAATCAATAGAATTCAATTCTGTGGTCTTTTCCTATTCGGCGAGAATGAACAGCTGTGGACCTTATTCACAAGTGATACAACAAGCTAACCAAATGCCGCGGTGGCTCCTTGACATTTCACATTCCTGGTGCTGTTGAGGCTTAACCGCACTCAGATCAGTTAACAGTTGGTCTTCCCTTGCAAAACTGTGGTCAAACGAGCCTGGAGCAAACTGAGAGGCAAGATATTCCCTTTTATTACCTGTTAACCTGATATCATCTCCCCTAATCAATGGCTCTACATTTGAATTGTATGAAAATATGTTTTCTAAAACTGTAAAGTGCTATACTACTAGAATTATTGTTTTGTTGTTTTGAATTAGGAAAATTTTTTTAGTCATCCTGGACATTCTTCAGACGCCGCTGTGCTTTTTCTGTAAAATATTTGTTGGCAGTACAGGATATGTTGATCCTCCTCTATAACATAGCCTTCCCTTATTCTGTAGCAAAGAGAATACTAGCCCTCTCCTAGTCCATAGTTCAGGGCGTGTCAGTGTTAACATGTGTATCTACAAAATTATAGAAAGGAAAAACAGATTAGTGTTTTCCAGGGGTTAAGAAGGTGGTTGCAGCCTAGGGAAGTAGGTGTGGTTATAAAAAGGCAACAGGAAAGATCCTGGTAAAGATGTAAATGTATCAACATTGAGTATCCTGGTTGTGACATTGTACTATAGTTTGGCAAGATGTTACCACTGGGGGAAACCAGGTGAAGGGTACAGAGCATCTTTCTACATTATTTTTTACTTCCTGTGAACCCACAAACATCTCACTATAACAAAGTTTAATAAAACCGTTAACAAAAACCTCCAAGTACCGACTTCATGAAGCTTACAACTTAGCTGGGGGGAATAGATAATTTTAGAATTATAGAAGTATATATTTCAAATCATAATTTGTCAGGTTATAAGAGAACGCTCTCCTGAGTGATGTTTGAGATGAGTGCTGTTTGAGATAAGTGCTGAAAGATAAGTAGGGTGTTGAGGATCTTCCAGAACTGAGAGAAGAAGGCGTGTAAAGACCCAGGGGTGAGAAACAGCATGACACATTGAAATGATGGGAAGAAGAATTTTGGTCTTTTAGAGCAGTAGGATGGAAAGATTTTGAGCAGGAGAGCAACTTGCTCAGAATGTTATTTTTAAAAGCTCACTTCAGCTGTGCTGTGGAGTGTGGATTAGGGAGGGTAAGACTAACCAGGAAGCTAAATCAGATGGTCAAGCTGGGATTTGGTGAAGGCAGTAAAAATGCAAAGAAGTGGATGCACTTGAAAGGTATTTAGGAGGTATTATTCACAGGATTGGATTGGTGTTGAAAGGATTGGTGTTTAAAGACCATGTCAAGATTTCATTCTTTAGCAACTAGATAGTTGGTGGGGCCACTCTCTGAGATAAATAATTAAATTTTACAGAAAATATAGTAAGTTTGGCTTTTTATATTTGATTTTGAAGTGCCTTTGAGATATTGAAGTGTAGATGTCTTTTAGGCAAGTGTATATGTAATTTTGGATGTCAGAGAATGATTTGGGTTGGTGATATGAATTGAGAGTCATTAGGACAATTGATGTGAATACTATTATACAGAGAAAGAGTTTAGAGTAAGACCAGACCATAAGATTAAGCCTTGGGAACATTTCTGGGGTAGATAGGGAAGGATAAGCTAAGAAAAGAGACTTAGCCACATGGTCAGAGAGGTAGGAGAGAAAGCAAGAGAGTCAAAGAAATTAGGGAGAATTTCAAAGAACGTTTACTGTGAACTAATGCTGCTAAGAGTTACATGAGATATAAAATGACAATATCTTGAATTTAGCCTTATGTAGGTCTTTGGTGATGTTGGCAAGAATTGTTTGGTGAATTAATGGGGGAAGAAGCCAAATAAGCTTATTAAAAGCTATGTAGTAGGCTGAGTGACATACAAGAGCATTAGGATAAATTTCAGTTATTGAATGTATATTATATATTGAATATTGAATTGAATATTATATATCACTGAATGAATAAGTCAATACATTTGTAGCTACTATAATTTCTACTATTCAGATTAAAAAATTAAGTCCTAGAGCTGTTAATGTCATATAACTATTAAGTATTTTTATTAAGTCAATATTTCACCTCTCCTCAACAAACCGCCACTTCTCTAAATGAAGACATTATCAAGTAGGAAAAGAGTAACTTTTTCACTGATTTTTCACTCTCATTTGTTCACACAAACTGGGCGAGAATGTATGATCTTTGAACACCCTAGTACTGTGCTTGCGCTTAGTCGCTCAGTTGTGTCCAGCTCTTTGCAACCCCATGGACTATAGCCCACCAGGCTTCTCTGTCCATGGGGATTCTCCAGGCCAGAATACTGGAGTGGGTAGCTTTTCCCTTCTCCAGTGGATCTTCCCAACCCAGGAATGAACTGGGGTCTCCTGCATTGCAGGCAAATTCTTTACTATCTGAGCTACCAGGGAAGCCCAAGAATACTGGAGTGGGTAGCCTATTCCTTCTCATTATTGCTTTAAAAAAAGAATTTAACTTGGAAAAATGTCAAAATACAAAAATTTAGAGAATACTATAATCAATTAGCCATCAACAATGATCAACTCATGGCTTTTCTTGTTTAAAGGATATGCTCAACTATCCTCTTCTTCCACTGCTTCTGCCCTCACTTATTACAGAGGATTATTTCAAGGAAGATCCCAGACAAAGCTTTTTCTAAAGTAAATCCTATTTTTTTCAGTATTGTCCATTTTTCCTGCTAAAACTTCCATGGGGCTTTCAAGTATCTGATTAAACCTATCTAATAGTTCAAATATAAAAGCAGGAAATGAAATCTTATTTATAATATGTTTATATTTATAAAAAATAATTGATAACACCTGAAAGTTATGTTTTTTAGAACAGTTTTACATTCATAGCAAAACTGAACAATAGATTTGGAGATGTCCCTCCACCTTCTGCCCTCACACATGTTTAGCCTTCTCTTTTATCAACATCTCCCAACAGAGTGGTACATTTGTTGTAAGTGGTGAAACTACATTGAAACATCATTATCACCCCCCCAGATCCATAGTTTACATTACTTTGGATTCACGTTTGGTGTTCTACATTCTTTGGGTTTGACAAATTTATAATAACATGTATCCACTATGATAATATCATACAAAATAGTCTCATTGCACTAAAAATCCTGTATTCTGCTTATTCGCCACTCTCTCCTATAGTTATATGTATGTTTTGATGTTATCTTTTTACTTCCAACAGGTGGTTAGTGAGTGAGTGAGTGAGTGAAAGTCTCTTAGTGGTGTCCAACTCTTTATGACCGCATGGACTATACAATCCATGGAATTCTCCAGGCCAGAATACTGGAGTGGGTAGCTTTTCCCTTCTCCAGGGGATCTTCCCGACCCAGGGATCGAACCTAGGTTTCCCACATTGCAGGTGGATTCTTTACTAGCTGAGCCAAGAGGGAAGTCCCAACAGGTGTTAAGAACCATCTAATCGGTTAAAAGACAAGTGAGTCAGCTACACTG
This sequence comes from Cervus canadensis, assembly GCF_019320065.1. NCBI lineage: Eukaryota > Metazoa > Chordata > Mammalia > Artiodactyla > Cervidae > Cervus > Cervus canadensis. The sequence goes on from NC_057400.1 coordinate 61,278,879, forward strand.
ATATATCTTTTGATGTTTGGCTACCCTCCTTCTGCCAGTTGTTTACTATAATGAAATCAGAAAAACACTGGTAAGTTCCCAAATATAATATTGATTTTAATTTTTAAAGATGTAGCTTTGGCCATTACTGTTTATAGTGATCAGACATTGCAAATAACAACTAATTGATTTGCAATTTTTCTGGACAAAATCCCTACATCTTAAACACCACAAAGCTCTTTTGGAGATCACTTGTCCCTGGGCCCTATGAAATCATGGTCTCTCCATATGCTTTATGTGACATCACAATCTACGCCATGGCCTGCCCATGCTACACCAGCTGCCAAAAGCTCAGATGATGGGAACATGAGTGCGACAATGTTGCCTCTCTTGGCTGTCTTTTCAAAGGTGACAAACTCTATTCTTTCCCTAAATTCTTACCAAAGGTGGATATCATTTTTCTTTGGGTCAGTTAAAAAATTCTTTGTTTTTATTTTTAAAATAGACTAGGAGTGGGATTTAATAATTTAGATTTATATACAAACATTGCATATTAATAGACATTTATAAATAGGTCAATGAGTATTCAGTGTCTATGATAGACACACAGTAGTTTGGCTGCAATATATTGAAAATTAATACATTTTGAGACTTCATGTCTCAAATACATTTCTGACTTTTTAAAATTTTGTGTTTAGAAGAAAGTTGAAATGTATATTAGCCAGAAACTAATCTTCAGATTAGACTCTCTGTAGCCCTAGGGATTTCACCCAAGTGCTTCAGGGGTCATTTCAAGGTGATAATTGATAGCTGAGGGGGCAAGAATCCTGAGTTAGTGGGGCTTGCTCTTTTCCTGTCTTTTTTTCCCCCTCAACCAGAGTGGCTCTGTTGTATGTATTAAGTATCTGCACAATACCTTGTTAAATGAAAGAGTATTCCATATTAGTCTGAAAACCAATGATCTACTGATCATTGATCAAAAATAACACTGATGGAATCATATGTCACTGGAAGGCAGCATTCAGAGAACCACAAACCCAGAATAGAAATGAGGAACAGGTGTTCCACTTTGACATTTTATTTACCATGTTCAGAAAAGAAAGTAGGAAAGCAAGTATTTCAATTAAGATAATAATATCCATGTGCAGAAGACTGTGATGAACATGCAATATTTCTAAAGGTTATAGTTTAACAAGAAACATAAAAAGTAAAATTGTGCTATACAATGTTACTCATTCAAGATAACCCATTTTATTTAATTTTATACAAATTTCATTTTACCAAAAAAGGATAAGCAGAACTACAAATAGATCTTCAATTTATAATATGTATAATAAGCACTTCTAATAGAATTAATGTGTAAAATTATTATTTTAAACATTTTAAAACATGAAAATTGCATCAAATAAGTTATATCAGATAATTACACTTATTCATTGTTTACATAGAGTTTGTTATTAAAATTTGTTCATTCATTTACTTTTTCAACGTAGTTTTCTTGGAAAGTGATAGAAAAGCAGAATAGAAAATATTACGATCCTGTCCTCAAGAAAATTCATCTAGTAGGGCTGAAAAGAAAACTTAAAAAAAAAACAAGTATCTTCTAGCAAAGGAGTTGCAGAAATGATGGGTTGTGCATTTTGAGATGAAATGATTATTGAAGGCTGGCAGGACTGAAGCACGTTTCATGGTGGAAGAGAGCTGGCCACTTGCAATAACAGGAATTTGTAAATTGGGGTGGAAAGCAAAGAGATGCTAAACAGGGGTACTGCTGTGAGCAAGGAGTATAATGTGAAGATCTTTCACAAAATGTTGAAACACTTGCAAAGGGGAATAATGGTAGAATTGATTGGAGCAGAAAGCTAGGGTGAGAGCGTGAAGAGACTGTTTTGAAACTGAGGTTCTCAACCACCCCTGGTAAAGGCAGGGTGACAATATATATTCCTTTTAGGGTGCCTGCTGAATCAGCAAAAGAGATGCTCCTGCTGACCTGTCTCAGTTTGTTTGGGCTATTTGCTCCCCTGGTGGCCCAATGGTAAAGAATCTGCCTGCGGTGCAGGAAGCATGGGTTTGATCCTTGGGCTGGGAAGTTCCCCTAGAGAGGGGAATGGCTACCCACTCCAGTATTCTTGTCTGAAAACTTCCAAGGACAGAGGAGCCTGGCAGGCTACAGTCCATGGGGCTGTGAAGAGTCAGACATGACTGAAGTGACTGACCACACACACAACAGCATATCATAGACTCGGGGGGCGTGTTAACAACAGAAGTTTATTTCTTCAAAGTTCTGGAGGCTGGGAAGTCCAAGATCAAGATATGGCAGATTTGGTGTCAAGTGAGAGCCTGCTTCCTGGCTTACAGACAGCATCTTGTTGCTCTACGCTCACATGACCAAAGGGATTGGGGAGCTCTCTGGATGGTTTCCTATGTAAGAGCACTGATCTCATTCATGAGGACTTAACTCTCATGACCTAACCACTTCCCAAAGTTCCCAACTCCCAAATACCATCATACTGGGTGTTAGGATTTCCAACAAATGAACTATGGGGACACAAATATTCAATCTATAGCAACTTCCACCCACAAAGGATTCTGATTTTCCTCTTCTTTTGTTGCCTGGGTGAGAATGTATACAGTGTAATGGGAGACACTAGTGGTTGGCATGTGCTGCACATGTGAAGCTTTTGAAGTTGGAGAAAATGAGGCTACTGTAGGGAGTAGGAAGTCAGTGCGAGTTTTGGACAGCTGACTCGTGTGTCCAAGGAAGGGAGCATTGGATAGTGGTGTTTGGTGGCAGAGAATGAAGGCATGGCGTTAAGAGTTGACTGCAATTGTCTAGGCATTGAGGAGAGAGAAAGAATAGGACTTGGTATCAGAGTGTTTGATGGAAGGGAAAATGGAAGCCAGAAAAAGCGAAATGGACCAGGCACTGGACTAAGCGTATTGTTATTGTTAAGTCACTAAGTCGTGTTCGAATTTTTTGCACTCCCATGGACTGTAGCCTGCCAGGCTCCTCTGTCCAGGGGATTTCCCAGGCAAGAATACTGAAGTGGGTTGCCATTTCCTTCTCCAGGAGATCTTCCTGACCCACGGATTAAACTCACCTCTCTCATGTCTCTTGTCTTGGCAGGCAGAGTCTTTACCATTGAGCCAACAGGGAAGCTTGTACTAAGCATTCAGTTCAGTTCACTAAGCATAACCACCTTTCAAAGTAGGTGTTGTTTCTATTTTACAATCTAAACAGATTTAATACAAATTGAAGTAATACAGGGTTTAAGTGTATGAGTTGAACTTTGAATAAATGTCTATCGTTTTAGAGTCTACTCTGACATACTGTGATTTTGAATCTCTAAGAGGTCAATAGAAAAAGGGACAACTGGAATGGGGCTGGTTTTAGGGGTAACATGAGTTTATTCTTGAGGCTTGATGTGCTCATCAAGCATCTGGGAAAGTATCAGTTGGCTTTAGAGAGAGCCGGGGCTTACAATATTGGAATTTTTTTTTTTTTGGCATAGACATGACAATTCACGAGGACTCCCAGAAAGAACATAAAGAATTTAAGAAGAGAGAGGACAAAGTCTTGACTATTAATAATATGTCCAGGTTAGAATAAAGTAGGATCAGGTATAGAAAAACCAGAAAAAGAAAGTTATGGGATAAAATAGGAAGTGTAGCCTCACCAAAAACATGGAAAACATGGTCTAGACGAAAAGATGGTCAAAGCTGTTGACTACTGCAGATATCAAGAAGACAGGCTTAATCTGGCCACAAGGAGAAAAATAGATGGGGATCAGTAATTTCATAAGATTTATATAGTAGCCAGTATGTAATGAATTGAACAATAAGATGGTGAAGTTAGGGAAATAGATCATCTATGAAAATCTGTAGGCTCTTACTTTGAGATCTTGAGAAAAGGAGAGAAAATGTGAGAGAAATTCGTGCATGGTAGTTAGGAAAAAGAACAAGATATAGCAAAGTTTCTGTGAGAGGAACAACTAGGCATCTTTATAACTTGGTAAGGAAAGAGACAATTTTAAAGGGTAGAAGAATGAAAAGCAACTGAAAGAAAATGGCTTTCTTAAAGGAGAGAGAGTGTGTTAATTCGAAGAATACTAAAAATAGTAAATAATGCCTATAATCAACTACTAAAAGTTATATAAGGTAAAATAAGGGCCTTTCTTAAGCCCCCTGATTTACAAACCCCTCTCCCATTCTGCCTTCCCTGTTAATAGTTTGGAAGGAATGTTTTCTAGATTTTTCCTTTATTTGAATAAGCATCTCTGTCTCCCTGTCTCTTTGCATCTGTTCTCAAATCTATACTTTTTGTTAAGTTAAAATGAAATGATGCTATATAATGTTTTCAAATTGCTTCTTTCACACCAATCATGGAGATTTTTCTAGATCAATACATACAGTCACATATCCCATCCATTTAATTCTTTTTAACAGGTGCATGATGTTCTTGTATTTGGCTAGATCATAATTTATATTGAAATCCCTTCATTGATGAACTTTTCTTGGTACCTTGTTTCTAGAAAGGGAATCGCTGGGTGTGGGGGACTGAATGGAGCCTCCAAAGATATTCACATTTTAATCTCTGGAATCTATGAATGTTACTTTATAGACATGATTGTTAAGTTAATCATCACAACTGATTACCACCATGGGAAGATTATCCTGGATTGTCTGAGTAGGCCCTAAATGTGATTACAAAGTCCTTATAAAATGGACTCTGCGGGGGGGTGGATTTTACTATACAAGAAAAAGACCATGTGGCGACAGAAGCAGAGAGAAACAGTGTCAGAGATAGAAGATGCTGGCTTTGAAGCAGGAAGACAGGGCCAAAAGCTAAGTACATAATATATGGTTAGCCTTCAGAAGTTAGAAAAGCAAGGAAACAGATTCTCCCTTGGAGCCTCTTGAAGAAACCAGTTTTGTTGACACTTTGGTTTTAGTCCTATAACAAACATTTTGGATGTCTGGCCACTAGAGCTATAAAATATAAATTTGTGTTGGTTTAAGCCCCGAAGTTTGTAGTAATTCAGTATGACTGCATCTGAACATGATTACATCTGCAAAGACTGTATTTCCAAATAAGGTCACATTCATATGTACTGGAGGTTAGGATCTTAACATTTATCTTGGGGGAGAGAGTTCAACCCATACATAACATCTGTTAAGAAAAAGTCACTTCATCTGTAAGTGGTTTTAAGCTTTGATTTCTGGAAACTTGTCATTTAATGCTGGAATTGTTATTACCTCACCCAGATTAGAAAAATCCTGGCTGGATTTGGGATTTCAGGAAAACCCCAGAGGAAATAGGGAGGATGGTGAGTATTTGGAGGATAGTGAGTTTGGTATAGATCAGAGAGCATCTCAGAATACACACATGTAGCACATCACTTTAATAAAACAAAGTGAGCAAAACTAAACAACATATTTTTTCCTTTTATTTTTTAATTTTTATTTTACACTACAGTTGATTAACAATGTTGTGTTAATTTCAGATGTACAGCCAAGTGATTCAGTTATACAGGTACATATATGAACTCTTTTTCAAATTCTTTTCCCATTTCGGTTATTACAGTGTTGAGCAGAAGTCCCTGTGTTATACGGTAGGTCCTTGTTGGTTATCTGTTGTAGTCCTAAATTCCCAATTTATCCGTCCTCCCTATCCTCTCCCCTTGTTAATCATAAGTTCTTTCTCTATTTTTGTTTTGTAAATGAGTTCATTTGTATCATTTTTTTGATTCTGCATATAAGCGATATTAATTTGTCTTTCTTGGTCTGATTTACTTCACTCACTATGATAATCTCCAGGTCCATTCATGTTGCTGCAAATGGCTAGACAACTTATTTTCACACACACATACTGATAAATACAATGTGTATGTGTGTGCGCGCGCTCTTCAAATAATATCTAAAGAAAAGCAGCACAGTAGGGAAAGGCAGACAGCAGGGATGGCATAGGGAGGAACACACACGATTCTGCAATGTGGTGAGTTCACGGGTATCATTAGCCTTCATTATTTAATCTTTTGTTTATATTAATATATAATAAAACAGCAAGTATAAGTTATGCTTTAAGTAAAATGGGCTTCCCTGATAGCTCAGCTGGTAAAGAATCAGCCTGCAATGCAGGAGACCCCGGTTCGGTTCCTGGGCTGGGAAATTCCGCTGGAGACGGGAAAGGCTACCCACTCCAGTATTCTGGCCTGGAGAATTTGTATAGTCCATGGGGTCGCAAAGAGTAGGACACGACTGAGCGATTTTCACTTTCACTTAAGTAAAACTGTGCCTATATAACCTAAAATTTAAAAAAAAAAAAGGCATAGAGATTGTAGAAAATATGCTTTGAGAATGGTTTCAGGCAGCTAGGCCCAGAAATTGACACTGGAAAGCGGCATCATCTGTTTCTCAAAGGCAACTTTTCCAGGCGGTACTTGAGAAAGAGCGTTGGGTAAACTCTCGCTAACTACTAAAGCGTTACTGTAACTTGTATTCCTATACGACTAAAGCCAACAAATCAGGAGGCTCACAGGTGAGCAATGAACTCCCGAAATCACAACTTCCACGTTGTTTCATCACTTTACCAGAGAAATTCTTCCCGCACAAGTAGTCTGAGCGGACCGTTGCCCTAAGCCAAAATGACAGCGCCGGCGCCACAACAGGTACAGCGCATGTCCGGAAGTTGCGCAATCCCATAAGGTAGCGCGCCCACACCCGTGGGGAGAGTTTCCGCCATTTTTGAAAATCAGGAAGGTCCGGGGGTGAGTGCCGCTGCTGCTGTGATGGCAGCCTTTGCCGTGGAACCCCAGGCGCCCACGTTGGGTGAGTAAAAAACTGCTTTTCCTCCGCTAGCACTGCGATGCACACTGTAAGCTTGGAAGCGGGTACGCTGAGAGACAGTAATCGTAGGGTCTCGTCTGCAAATTTCAAGCCGCAGAGAGCTAGCCCTTTGGCACGCCCCCAGGTTCCAAGTCCACCGCTTTCTCTAGGCGTCGCCACCCTGTAGCTACTAAGGGGACTCCGGGACGCTGCGGGCTCCGAGGAAGTCGAAGAAACGGTGGTCTTGTGGTGACTAAGCCGCTTTGTATCCTCCCCGCAAGCCAGAGCCAGACCTGTCCATACCTGAGACTCACTCCGCCGGCGCCGCGGACGCTGTGCTGGGTTCCCGGATCCTGTGAAGCGTTGGTGGGAAGGTCCTCACCTGTGAACACGTGGGTGGGCGGTTCCCTGGAGTGTGGTCACCTTTCACCGCTGTTCGGTCTCCTAGGCTTCTCGTTACTGCTTGATTCCAACTCCTCCCGGGATTCGCAAAAGGAATGTGTTTTGAATGAAAACTTGAGTTGTTCGCTATTTAATTAACCAGGTGATGGCAACCATTGAGATATTCCCTTAATAGGAAGCCATGAGTTCGCTTCATTTTCTTTATCTTGGGAAAATGACTCTATTGTAGAGGATCTTTTTTCTCTACATTACATTCCTCTACATTTACGGTACCCACTCCAGTACTCTTGCCTGGAAAATCCCATGGATGGAGGAGCCTGGTAGGCTGCAGTCCATGGGGTTGCGAAGAGTCGGACACGACTGAGCGACTGAGCGACTTCACTTTCAGTTTTCACATCCATGCATTGAAGCAAGAAATGGCAACCCACTCCAGTGTTCTTGCCTGGAGAATCCCAGGGACGGGGGAGCCTGGTGGGCTGCCGTCTATGGGGTCGCACAGAGTCGAGACACGACTGAAGAGACTTAGCAGCAGCAGCAGAATGATTTTAAAAAATCATTTCCGTTTTATAATGGGGGCATTGCTGATATATGTTGTTGAAAAAAATATTGCATGTCAATCTTGGATGTCGATTATTTTATGTGTGTGTGTCGGTTGAGTTGTGGGTTTTGTGAGAACCGTGGAATAGCTTAAAACAGAACCCCCCCCCCAAAAAAAAACATAAAATAAACCATCTATTATCATAGAGACGTATTTGAAAATTCGATGATAACTTTCTGACTTTGGAAAGGAAAGCAAGCACGGTATGTCTGTGTAGAATGAGTTTTATTAGAATTGAAGGCTATATGATGTTGGCCATGTTTTGTACAAAATCAGTTTCTTTTGACAATAGAGTAACTGGAACTGTTTTACTATTAGTTATAAAAATCTAAATGTGTAATATTAGGGGAGATACTCAGCTAATGGCTAGGTATTTATGTCTTGTATTATTTTAGAGGTCAGAAAACTTTTCATTTCCAGTATGAAAGTGTTCTGCTTAACAAAAGCATTGTCGAGTATATATTTTTTGGGGTTACAATTATGAATAAACCCCTGGTCGAAATCTGACATTAGCTGATATTGTTTAAATCCTTATTCCAGACGAGCTATAAACATTTTCCCAGCACCTTAGTTCAGTTCAGTCACTCAGTCATGTCAGACTCTTTGCGACCCCATGGACTGCAGCATGTCAGGCCTCCCTGTCCATCACCAACTCCTGGAGTTTACTCAAACTCATGTCCATTGAGTCCGTGATACCGTCCAACCATCTCATCCTCTGTCGTCCCCTTCTCCTGCCCTCAATCTTTCCCGGCATCAGGGTCTTTTCAAATGAGTCAATTCCTTGGCATCAGGTGACCAAAGTATTGGAGTTTCAGCTTCAGCATCAGTCCTTCCAATGAATATTCAGAACTGATTTCCTTTAGGATTGACTGGTTGGACCTCCTTGCTGTCCATGGGACTCTGAAGAGTCTTCTCCAACATCACAGTTCAAAAGCATCAATTCTTCAGCGCTCAGTTTTCTTTATGGTCCTACTCTCACATCCATACATGACTACTGGAAAAACCATAGCCTTAACTAGATGGCCCTTTGTAGGCAAAGTAATGTCTCTGCCTTTTAATATGCTGTCTAGGTTGGTCATAACTTTTCTTCCAAGGAGCAAATGTCTTTTAATTTCATGGCTGCAGTCACCATCTGCAGTGATTTTGGACCCCCCCAAAAATAAAGTCTGTCACTGTTTCCACTGTCTCTCCATCTATTTGCCGTGAAGTGATGGGGCCAGATGCCATGATCTTAGTTTTCTGAATGCTGAGCTTTAAGCCAACTTTTTCACTCTCCTCTTTGACTTTCATCAAGAGGCTGTTTAGTTGTTCTTCACTTTCTACCATAAGCGTGGTGTCATCTACATATCTGAGGTTATTGATATCTCTCCCAGCAATCTTGACTCCAGCTTGTGCTTCATCCAGCCCAGCATTTTGCATGATGTACTCTGCATATAAGTTAATCAGAGTGATAATATACAGCCTTGACATACTCCTTTCCCGATTTGGTACAGCCTTGTTTTTCCATGTCCAGGTCTAACTGTTTCCTGACCTGCATACAGATTTCTCAGGAGGCAGGTCAGGTGGTCTGGTAGTCCCGTCTCTAAGAATTTTCCACAGTTGTGATTCACACAAAGACTTTGGCGTAGTCAATAAAGCAGAAGTAGATGTTTTTCTGGAACTCTCTTGCTTTTTCGATAATCCAACGGATGTTGGCAATTTGATCTCTGGTTCCTCTGCCTTTTCTAAATCCAGCTTGAACATTTGGAAGTTCACGGTTCATGTACTGTTGAAGCCTGGCTTGGAGACTTGAGCATTACTTTGCTAGCGTGTGAGATGAGTGCAGTTGTGCGGTAGTTGAGCGTTCCTAGCACGTAATGGAACACTAAAACTAATGGTTACTTCAACAAACAATGCTAACTGAGTAAGACACACCACTTAACATTTTAGGAGTAGAGACTCGGAAATGGAAATTTAAGGCTTGAGGATCCACCAGTGTAACTCTCTAAGGAACATTAGTCTGAGGGCCTGGTGGTTAGTGACAGTTTTGGTAAGAGTCCTTTGGCCCTCCTCACTCTGGTTATTTCTCTTGTATCACAATATGTATTTAGATGAGCCACAATTTTTTTGACTTAATTTTTACTATACTTGGTGTTATTGTTGTTTAGTAGCTAAGTCATGCCTGATTCTTTTTTGACCCCATGGAAGGTTCTTCTATCCATGGGATTTCCCAGGCAAGAATCCTGGAGTGGGTCGCCATTTCCTGTGTCTCCTGCATTGGCAGGCAATTCTTTACCACTTTGCCACCTAGGAAGCCCATATATGTTTTTTTTTTTTTTCTTTTGGGGCTGGGAGATGGTACCTAAAACTTTGTACTTTGTGTTTATAAATATATGTTCATAATATACTTTTGTTTAGACTTTTGATTTGATTTTAGTATTATGTTCTTTGGAAATATGTAGTAGTACTGTGGTAACATGGTAACTAGCACTCTGAAGTAATTACAATGTAATGTAGCTTCTTCACACCTGTTTCAGTATTTGCTTGCTTTTCCTTTTTCATGTGCTTGCATTGTTACTATCAAGGTCTGCTATAATGGGAAATAAGAGGAGGAGTAAATACTGACAGCATTTGGATAGCACTAAACACAATTTTGAGGCTGTTAAAAGTTCAGTTCAGTTCAGTCGCTCAGTCGTGTCTGACTCTTTGCGACCCCATGAATTGCAGCACTCCAGGCCTCCCTGTCAATCACCAACCGGTGTAGTTAATAAAGGCCATATAAAGTATCAAGTGTTTGAACTTTCTGAGTGCCATAAATCACAAACCAGGCTTGTTAGATAATTGAAAAATTAAATTTTCATAAGCAGAAATTGCAAATTCTACATGTACACAGTAGTGAGTTTTGGCTATTGTAAGGTACTATTAGAATAATAATAACTAACACTTGTGAGTACTGATTGTATATTAGGCACTTGAGTTAAGTGCTTTATTAGCTATCTTTCTAATCAAAGCTGAGTGCTGTGATTATGTCCATCTTTCTGAAAGACTTGAAACCGGGTCTCTTGACTCCAGAGCTCATGTTTTCCTTACTGTGCTATTTTGTTTTGAAATTAGGAGAAGTTATAGCTTCCTTTTTTGGGCTCCAAAATCACTGCAGATGGTGATTGCAGCCATGAAATTAAAAGACACTTACTCCTTCGAAGGAAAGTTATGACCAACCTAGATAGCATATTAAAAAGCAGAGACATTACTTTGCCAACAAAGGTCCCTCTGGTCAAGGCTGTGGTTTTTCCAGTGGTCATGTATGGATGTGAGAGTTGGACTGTGAGGAAAGCTGAGTGCTGAAAAATTGATGCTTTTGAACTGTGGTGTTGGAGAAGACTCTTGAGAGTCCCTTGGACTCCAAGGAGATCCAACCAGTCCGTCCTAAGGGAGATCAGTTCTGGGTGTTCATTGGAAGGACTGATGCTGAAGCTGAAACCCCAGTACTTTGGCCACCTCATGCGAAGAGTTGACTCACTGGAAAAGACCCTGATGCTGGGAGGGATTGGGGGCAGGAGGAGAAGGGGATGACAGAGGATGAGATGCCTGGATGGCATCACTGACTCTATGGACATGAGTTTGAGTAAACTCCGGGAGTTGGTGATGGACAGGGAGGCCTGGCATGCTGCGATTCATGGGGTCGCAAAGAGTCGGACACGAGTGAGCGACTGAACTGAACTGAATAGCTTCCTTATTTTCATAGTTGGAATAATAATATTATCTATCCTATAAATTGTGAAAAATAGTTTTGAATGGATCATCATGAAGTATCAGTTCTCCTCTTAATTGGTTTTCTGTTAGGGAGACTTAGTAATTATTCCTAACTTTAAAATGAATGGTTTTAAAAAATTACCCAAAGCATATTTCTTAGTTGGTATGCTGTCATCACTGTTATTTCATATGTGCTTTAATGTGTGCATAATTACACTTTTACTACAGAAATGACACGGTTTTTGTGTATGGGGAAAGAAAAATGGGACATGCAGCTAAACCTGTTGTGTCTAATTTGTTTGGACTTTATGTTGCTAGTTCATCCTGTCCTTGTTTTTGGTTGTTACATAGTAGAAACTGCCAAAAATGGAAAGAAGTTGTTCTGTATGTATTAGGGATTTTTTTTTTTTTTTTAGTCAATAAGCTAAAATTTAAAAATAATTGTTGGTTCTTAAATCTATGAAATAATGTAAACAGCTGTCAAATATTATTTTGTTCCAAATATTTTCATATTTTTCTGGAAAAATTTTATGGTTTTTAAAATAATTTAACTGTGGTTCTGTAATATTTAACAATTTTATTAAATTCTCAAAATTGTGTATACTGGTCCTTGTATCTTTTTGTTACCTGTTATTACATTGAAGTCCTTTCTCTGTATTTTATTTTCTGATTCATTTAGGATCTGAACCAATGATGCTGGGTTCACCCACGTCTCCAAAGCCAGGGGTTAATGCCCAGTTCTTACCTGGATTTTTAATGGGGGATTTGCCAGCTCCAGTGACTCCACAGCCTCGATCGATTAGTGGCCCTTCTATAGGAGTAATGGAAATGAGATCACCTTTACTTGCAGGTAGGTAAATGCTTGGGCTTCCCTGGTGGCTCAGCTATGAAGAAACTCCCTGCCAATGTAGGAGATGCGGGTTGGATCTCTGGGTTGTGAAGATCCCCTGGAGAAGGAAGTGGCAACCCACTCCAGTATTCTTGCCTCGGAAATCCCATGGACAGAGGAGTCTGGCAGCCTACAGTCCATGGGGTCTCAAAAGAGTTGGGACATGACTTAGTAACTTGACAACAACAAAGGTAAATTGCTTAGTGTAGTTTTAAGTACTATCAGTACATGTACTAGAATTTTAAAAAGAGTAGTGATGCAGCTTTCACCTTCATCAACTAAAATTATTGAAACAGGTGTAAGCAATGTAATTTACTTTAATTCTTTTTTTTTTTCCAATTTACTTTAATTCTAACAATCACTCCCTAAAAATATGCATACTGCATTTTTCAATCTAGCATTGATTGTAACACTCACCATTAAGCACCACTAGGAGAGAAAAACACTAAATATGATACACCATTTGCCATTTTTTGTAAATTATTCCTATTTCAGAGATGTTAAGTGTGTTTGGGTGGGGAGAGGGGAATATGGTCATTCAACTTCAGCAGGCTTCAGTTTAAAAAATTCGTCTTAATATAATAACAGCAAATATTCAGTCAAAAGAAGTATAATTTGTAAATTTGTAGATATGAATTTGACTTCTAGTCTTAATGAGTTAAGATTCTCACTCACTGTGTTTAGTGAAAGGACTTACTTCACAAACTATGTCTTGTAGTTGCCAGCACAAAATATTGTTACATAAATGAAACATCTAATACAGACTCTTAGCAAACAAATATTTTAAAAGATAATTTGGAAGTTTTGATCACGAGTATTGAGAGCTACAGAAATGGTTGAATTCCAAATGTGAGCTAATAAGTGGTTTAATAGATGTTTAAATGGAAATTCTTCTTTCTTTAATTGTCCTAAGGTATTATTGGGCATCCCAATTGGCGCTAGTGGTAAAGAACCCACCTGCCAATGCAGGAGATGTAAGAGACTTGGGTTTGATCCCTGGGTCGGGAAGATCCCCTGGAGGAGGGCATGGCAACCCACTCCAGTATTCTTGCCTGGAGAATCCCATGGACAGAGGGGCCTGGTGGGCTACAGTCCATGGGGTGGCGACGAGTTGGACACGACTCAAGAACTTAGCATGCATGCCTGTGAGGTGTTATTTGTGTTAAAGTGGTTTATAATTTTTTTTTAAAAAGTTTTATCAGGGAGAATTATCAAAGTTATAACTGAAGCGATTCAGTTAGAAACATTGTCTCGGACAGATTATTTATTTTTACATATTTCAAGTGTATTATTTTATTGTTGTAGCTACCATATATTAAGTATTTATGAGCCAGGGAGTATCCTAAGCATTTCATATGTGATCCTATTCTTTTATCACTCTTAAAGAGTAGCTCGTCACGCCTCTCTCTTAGAGGAGTGAACTGAGGCTAAGTGCAGTGTAGAACTTGCTGGAGCTCGCCGGTCAGTGACCACAGGCGGTTAAAGGCTGGGCCGGGCTTGTAGCCTGTGCGCCAATGTGAATGGCTTTCGCTGTGCTGTCTTGACTCAGACATGAGTCTTACAGAAGGTGTGGGCTGCTCTACTAGTTGGCATTGATGATTCTCTGACTTAAGAAGGCCTCTTTGTATCCCCCAAAGTTGGTCCTTTTCCTGTATGTTTATTATGTACTTTAATAAATTTTTACTGTGAGAAACATGGGAATTTGACTGTCAAATTCCACATTAAAATATTATATTTTTTCAAGTATATACATACTGGAGCTGTTTAAAATTCTATTTCTAATGAGAAATAGGATTAAATTTGGTATTGAATTGTTAAGCATTTTGTAGAGAAAACAAAACTTGTATGCATTCACTAAAAATTAAATTTCTGTACGGTCCTTGTTCTGGAAGCTTTGTTCTGGAAGGGTACTCTATGGATCACCAACATTGGCATCACTGGCAACTTGTTAGAAATTCATAATCTCAGGCTCCATTCCCCACGGTCTGAGACAGAACCCGAATTTTAACAAGATGCCCAAGTGACTCTGTGTATTAAGGTTTGAGAAACATTGGGAGACAGGAGTTTAAGCCATTACTTTAAAAATATTAAAGGATCTTACCAGCTAGGTGGGAGATTTCTTTGTTTTCTCACCTGACTGTGTCTTTTGTACATTGTTAGGTGGATCACCACCGCAGCCTGTTGTACCAGCTCATAAAGATAAAAGTGGAGCTCCGCCAGTTAGAAGTATTTATGATGACATTTCCAGCCCAGGACTTGGATCAACACCTTTAACTTCAAGAAGACAGGTGATATACATATCCACATTTATGACCATATGTACTCATTTCATGTTTTCATGTGGTTATACAGTGAGGGTCAGTAATTTGAAATGTTTCCCTGAAGTCTATTTTAGTATAACTCTGTTGCATAGAAATAAGCATTAGGGACAGTTACCATAGAGTCTACTTAAATTGTGCTTATTATGAAATGTGCTTAAAAATGTAATAGAATTCAGGTAATTTCCTTGTGTAGGTAATTCAGTGATTTTTAAAGAGGTACTTATTGTAGAGAAAGCTGAGGTCCATACCCTCAGCCTCTTTAATAAACATGTAGAAATGATTATTGTTTAAGTCAGTGATTGTTTAAAAGTTCAATATACATAATTTTGTGACAGAACAAATGAAGATCCAGGGTTTTATCCAGATCTGAGGTACCTTGTGACAATTTGAGATGATTATTTTTAGGGATGGTTTTATTAGTATAAGACCAGTGCCCTTTTAGAGCTGTTTACTGTTTACTTATTTTACTAAAAATGCTTCCTTCTGCGTGTTTATGAGTGATGGCTTAGTACGTTCCTGGTGTAGGTGTTCTGCTGGTGACGCTAAATCTTGGCTGGTGTGGATGTAGGTGTCTTGCTAGTGTTACTTTCGGTTATGGATTGCAAGGTAGAGATTCTCTGTTCTCGTGGGACTGATAGCACAAAAAAGTGTCCAATACTTATGAAGTGCCTGTAGTGTACATGCCCTGATCTCATGTATTATTTCATTTAACCCTCACAGTGATTGGGATGAATGAATCTCTTAGGAGCTTTATCTTATCACTGAGGAAACTAGGACACCAAAAGCCCAAGGCAGCTAGTCTAGTTGAGCCAGATTTTAAACCCAGGGAATATTGACTCTAGAGCCAGTGTTTATAAGAACAGTGTTGTGCTAATACTACCATGATTAGTCTTGATTGTCAGTTGAAAGGTAGTATGGATTTTTCTTTTAAGTGGCAAGTTTAGGGGCTTTTATAGTCAAAAGTTTTCTCTACTATTACTGTTATGCTTAGTAGGATACAGAAACGAAAGTGTTTCAGCTAAACTGCTAAGTTCGTTGTATAAAGATACTTCTGCTGTTTGATTTGGAGGAATATTAAAGGCCTTTCTTTAAATCAAATATAGTATATTTATTGGCAAGTTTAAGAAAAGTAGAAAAATCTTTTGGAAAATTTTGATAGACCTGGCCTTCTGGGCCTATTTGTCAAGCAAAGCAAAATCAATTCATTGTGTCAAACAGAATCCTTCTCTTACCAACACTTGTGCACCTGCCCTCCCGTCTGGTTTAGTAGCTACTAGCACAGTGTGGCTGTCGACACTTCAAATGTGGCTAGTCCTATAGTTAACTGAGATGTTGTTTTGTGGAAAGTTTTAAATCCTTCATTTTAGGTTAGAAGGATTGGTTAACAAAAGAAGCCCTTCATTACACACACAATAAACAGTTTCGATACTTAATAATGGCTTATTTGATTAATTTCAATATACTGCCACTAAGAGAAAAGAAATAGAAACAATAGAGAAAAGTAACTGCATACACATCACTAAATTGGGCCGAAACCTACATCCAGACTTGAATAGTGCTGGGAAGTCCAGAGTAACAGCAGTCTGGAGTCCCTCTTAGGGAAGAGAGTCCTGGGCAGTGTGTCCACTCCACGGGTAAGGATTTGGGGACTCCTGCTTACAGTTCCAAGCTGCAAAATAATACCATCATCAGTTTGTGTGCAAAAATGCAGCTCCGGTTTTTAAGTTTTACATTGCTGTTTCTTTTACCTTGTGAGTCATAAGACTTCTTAGACCTTGGAAGGCTGGCCAGGCCTCCTCCAGGGGCTCAAAAATTACAAAAACCACTCCCTTTCTTATCTAAAGTGCCACTTGATTTGCTGGTAACAGTTGGTGTGTTTGCTGGCAAGCACATAATTTGGCATGGTCAGAAATTAGTCAGAGGCCTGCTCTTCTGCTTCTGAAGTCTGAACAAGACTCCCTCCATTTTATTTATAATTTCCCTAACAGATATACATGCCTACTCTAAAACAATTACTTGTGTGGCTTGTGTTATGTTTGGACAGTATTGTGATAAACTTAACTAAGTCCAGAATATCCTGTTGTATTTTTCTAAAGGTTGATAGGTAAATCTGATGTTTAATTTGGTATGAGGACCTCTGGCTTATAAGTTTATGCCACCTTTCATTACTCCTCTGATAATACCTGAAAAGAAAGGGAGTTTATAGTTAACTGCTATGTTCAAATGTTTAAAAATCTTGCGAGCCATAATTTGTAGAGAAAGCTTTTGACTTCAGAGTTGCTAAGAATATTATTAAAGTCCAAATTAGTTTTACCCCCTGAGACTTTGGTCAGCCTCTCTCTACTCATAAGTTCTCATTAAGAATTGAACAGTGAATTTGTATCCCCCTTTAATAATCTCTTGACATTTGATCTGGTTGCTGGGTAATAACCAGATTTTAGATTTTCTTAGTTTAATCAGAATCTGTTAAAAAAAAATTTCTCTCTGTTTACTTCTAGAGAAAGAGTCTTTCTCATTCTTGGTTAGCTATTATTGTTTTCTGTTTTGTTTATAGAAAGATTTTTTTAACTACTTGAGTAATTAGCCTCCAACTAATAAAAATAATTGGGGGAAAAAAAAGATTTTTTAACTACGTGAATCTTTTTCTCAGATTTAAAGGAACTAGTTTTTGTTACTTTTTACTGGTAGAGGCAGAGATATGCTGTTGTTTACTGTGTAGACTGATTTGAATCTATACTATTTCATGGTTTGTAAATGTCAATATAGAAATAAAATTTTGCCAACTTTGTTTTTCAGTGTGAACTTTGATGATTTGAAGAATCACCATTATATCTCTTGTTTCAAATACTGTAGTTTAGGTACTAAAAACAAATAGCAGTGTTAATATAAACAGTGTCTTTTTACCTAGTGTAGCTTTTCTTATTTTAAACATTATAATATGCTAACGAGTCTGCCTTTTTAGATTAGTAGTATTCAACTTAAAAAAAAAACAAAACAAAACAAGCAAGCTTAGAAAGTACTCTTCAATTGTGAGCTAATAAAGGGTATTTCCAGTACCTGGTAGACATTCAGTTGTCTGTTGAATGGAGTTCTTCAACATATATTGTGGTTATTTTATGGTTAGAACTTTGCACTTGACCTGAATGTTTTCGCGTAGGCAAACATTTCAGTAATGCAGAGTCCTCTCGTTGGAGTTGTAACAACTACTCCCGGAACAGGTAAGCAATGCCTTTCAATGCCAGTGACAGTTTTTTACTCTTTGAATGAAGATAGTAAGACCTTTGTTGGTAATTGCCAAAATTTTGTCTTTTATTTTTCAAACTTGGAGACTTTCTCGAATGTCAGTAACTTTGTTTAGGAAGGAAATATTTGTATATTGGTTCTTTTCTGAACTTACAGATAAGGTTATGATATTCTACTGAAAAGCGTTAAGAATTTAAAAAATTATATATTTGTGTCTCCTGAATTGTTACAACTATAATTAAAAAAAAAAGTTGCAATTGAGAAGAAGAGGAATGCAGAGACTGAATAATAAAGATATTTTGAGGGATATTAATGCATAGCTGTAAATCTGAATGTCATTGACTACAAACAGCCATTGATTATATCTCGTTTTTCTTTAAGATTAATGGTATTTCTGTCACTGTTAGCATCATCATAAGCATAGCTTTTCCAACATATTTATGTTATCTATAATCTATCAAATGTTCATTCAGCAAATACTTGGCATAACCATGTACCAGGCCCTGGGAAACTGAAAAAAAAAGATAATCTTTGCCTTTATGGAGCTTACATTTACTTCCGAAATTTACATTTATAAGTAAAGTAAATAGTTTGTTAGAAGGTAATATATTTTGTGGAGGAAAATTAAGCAGCAAAGGGAAGTAGGAAATAAGGGCTTATATAACTAAGGTAAGTGTATTAGTTTTCTTTTGCTGCCATAACATCTTACCATAAACTTAAAAGTGATTTGAACAATTCAGTGTGTTATTTTTACAGTTCTGGAGGTGAGAAATCTGAAATGGGTCTCAATGGGCTAAAATCAAGGCATTAGTAGCCCATGTTAATTTATGGAGGCTCTGGGGAAGAATCCGTTTTCTGCCTTTTGCATCTTCTAGAGGCTGCCCGCATTTCTTTCTGGTCCTTTTCCTCCATCTTTAAAGCCAGCAGCATTGTATCTTTCTGATCATTCTGCTTCATGTCAAGTCTTGCTCTTTCTCTTTTAAGGACCGTGGTGAATGCTTCCAGCCCTTCTGGATAGTCAGAATAATCTTATTTTAATGTAATCTGATTAGTAATATTAACATCTGCAGTCTTAATTTTCCTTTATCATGTAATGTAAGATTCCTAGGTTTTAGGGTTAAGGACACGGACATCTGGGGTGGGAAGGTGTTTATTCTGCTTACTACAGGTAGTTATGGAAAACTAACATTCGCTCAAAAATGTTGAGGGAAGGTTTTCTAAACAGAGGAAGAAGCAAGTACAGAGGCACTGAGGTGGGATTGTGTCTGGAGTGTTTGAAGAAGTTGGACTAATGTGTAAAGAAGTTAGTGTGAAATGGAGTGAGGGAGGGGGTGAATAATAGGAGATGAGGCCAGAGAGGGAATGGGGGTTATTGTATTAATAGCACTTGGTCTTTACCCAGAAAAGGTAGAAAAAAATAGGATGAGACTGCCCCTGTGATGTGAATAGACTTTGGAGTAAGGGGCAGGGTGGAAGCAAGGAGATCAGATAGTTGGCTACTACCTTAACCCAGGTGAGAGATGATGGTTGCTTAGACATAGAATAGGACAGGAAAGGAGGAAAAGAGAAGCGACAGCAAAAGCAGATGAAATGAGAGAAGCAATAGCAAGACAGTAGATTTAAATGAATCGAATGGACAATTACATAAACAAACTGTGCTGAACACTCCTGTTTAAAGGCAAAATGGGTGACAAAAATAATACCCGATGACAAACAGATCTTTTTATCCTCCAGATCTTGATTTCTTCAAGCAGTGTGTGAGCCATCACTGGCAATGTTCTTTAAAGTATAGATTTCTACTACTGGTTTGTTCAATGCTATTTCTATCATGTTCCTCAAATTTCTTCCAGCCTCTACCCACTGCCCTATTCTAACAGTATGCCCACACTTTCAGGTGTTACAGCAGCATTCTACTTGGTACCAAAATCAGTATTTTTAAAAAATTTTTGCTGTAACAAATTATCACAAACTTAATGGCCTAAAACAACACACATTTATTATCTCATAGTTTCTGTGGTCAGATGTCTTGGGCAGAGCTTGGTTCTTTATAGCTCAGGTGTTAGCAGGGCTCTGTTCTTCTCTGGAAACTCTGCATGAATCTGCATCCAGGTCATTGGCCAAATTCAGTTGTATTCAGTTGTAGGACTGAGGTCTCTGTTTCTTTACTGGCTGTTGCCATAGGTTGTTTTCAGTGTCTACAGGCTGCCCTCATTGTTTGGCTTCTGGTTTTCTTTCTGTCTTCAAAAGCAGCAGTGGCAGATCAAGTCTTTTCCTGTGCTTTGAGTCTCTCTGACTTATCTGTTCTCATAGTTCTGATTTGACTTTTCTGCCATCTGCTGCTGTTAAGGGATCATTTGATTCCTTGGCTCACTGCAGTAGTCCCGGGTAGTTCTTTATTTTAAGATCAACTGATAAGTAACCTAATTCTATCTGTAAAATCCCTTCACAGCAATACTTGGATTAGAGTTTGGTTGAATTACCAATCAATGAAACCCAGGGACAGAAACTTTGGGGTGATGTCTTTAGATTTCTGTCTACCACATATCATGGTGAAAAATCTAGGATGTCACTTCTGTTTCAGTTACTTACTTGAGGTGAAATTTTCTAGGGGAATTAGTTCAGGTTTTAGCCATCTTAATCTGATCAAACAAATAGGTAGGTGACATGCTCTGTTGTGTGATAATACCTTGCTGCTTGACTGTTTGCTATAATAGTGACTGGGTGAGTCAGTCAGTGACTCCAGAGACATTGGAAATGCAAAAGCATGTAATTTAAGTAATGTGTTATATGTTTTAAAGCATTTCTTAGTTGTCTAAAAAGCATACATTATAATATTCTTACTGCTGTCAAGTAGAAGAGTACAGGGTTAAAGCTAATTAAACTTCCTTTTGTTAATCTATTTTTTCTAATACTGTAACTTCTATGAAGTTCTTGCAACTTTCATATACGTGAAAATATAAAAACTGTGATAGGAAAATATCCCTGTCATAAAGTTGGCCACTGGGAGTCACTGCTGCTGCTCCTTTGAGTTTAAGAATTTATGTATAGAAAGTCTTAATGGGACATAAGTGAAAAAGAATACTTTTGAAAACATGTTGTTGACATGAGGACTATGATGCATGGTCGATGCTAAACAGGAAATTGAAAAAAAGAGTTGAGAAAATTGAAGGAGAATGTGTAGACTTTTAATTTTTTAAAGTCTTACATTTAATGTTAAATAAACGAAAACTTCTATAATATGTAAATTTTAACTTTCGGAGGTTGACAGCTTTTATAAAGAGACATCACAGGACTTAATGGTATGAATTGCTGTTTTATGCTGAGGTCTTTGTATCCATGAGCTTGAGCAAGCTCCGGGAGTTGGTGATGGACAGGGACGCTTTGGCGTGCTGCAGTCCAAGAGGTGGCAAAGAGTCAGATACGACTGAGCAACTGAACTGAACTGAACTTGTATCCAATAAGGAGATTTTGATTAGTTTTTAATTCTGTAACTGAGGTTAAAAATCTCTCTTAAAATCTTATTTCTGGTGCAGGAAAATGTTGGTCATATAACAAAGTAGGTAGTCAAGATTAAAGAATTTCAGAAACTTTTTAACCATTATTGCCTCTGGTAAAGAATACTGAATGTTTGCCCTATCTTTCCCCATCCTCACTGATCAGTTTTCTTCTGCTGCTATTTAAGTACTCCTCTATTTTTCATCCTATTTTTAATTAGGTTTTTTTTTTTTTTTCTTGAGAAGTTCTTTCATTTACTTGTCACCTCTCGCAAATGGTATAGCAATTACATGTACTGAGCTAGAATCCTTATTTGTGTTAGCATATTGTTAACAGGTTAAGTATGATGTTTAGGTTATAGCCATTTCTGGCTGCTTTTGTTGATGCCAGGAACTCATAATTCTAATAGTGTTCTCAGAAGAGCAGATAAAGGACTGATTTTTCTGTGAGCAACTTTTCCCTGACACTTCTTTTTCTGATCTGGGTTAGCTGTTCCTTGTATGTGCGCCTATGGAACTCTCTCTGCTAGGCTTTTATGTTTCTCCATTACTGGGTTATGATCTTTAGGACAGAGATTCCTTCCATATATCTTCATTGTTTACCTGTCACAGAGCTGGGTATAAAGGGATGTCAGTAAATGTTGCTTGACTGAGTGGATTGATGGATGTGAGTTGTAGTGAGTTGAATGGTGGCCCCCAAAATGACTTGTTCACGTTGTAATTCTTGGAATCCTGAGTACTGCTTTTTGTGGCCAAAGCATATTAAGCTAAGGATCTTGAGAGGCGTGTCTCTCAAGGAGAGTGGACAGTTAAGGAGAGAGGAAAAGAGGGCAAGATAATCGTGGTAATTACCTGGATGCAAGTGTGCCCTAAATCCAATCACAAGTGTTCCTAGAGGCACAGAGAAATTTGGCACAGACAGGAGAGAGATACAGAGGAGAAGGTGATATGAAGTGAGGGAAACATTGAAGTGTTGTAGCCATAGATCAATGAACACTAAAAGTCACCAGGGTCTCTGGAAGCTACAGGAGCCAGCAAGCAAGGAATTCTTTGATTGCTGGCCTTCAGCAGGTGTTAGACTCTGCTGAAAACTTGTTCTTAGCCTTCTGGTTTCCAGAACTGTGGGAGAATAAATTTCTGCTGTTTTAAGCCACTCAGTTTGTAGTAGTTTGTTAGAGCAGACAGAGGAAACTCCTATATGTATATAGTGTTTTGAGGCAATGACATCCCAACACCAAATGATGATTGGAATATTTGTGTTCAACTTGGGGTGGCATAGTGTTTCTTTAATATATTGAGTAAACATTAGCCTTAATCTAGATTATATTAGTTTCTTATGGCTGCTGACACAGATTATCACAGATTACAGTGGTTTCAAACAACTCATTTATTATTTTAAAATTCTGGAAGTCAGAAGTCTGGAATGGGTCTCAGTGGGCTAAAATCAGAGTGTTATTAGGACTCCGTTCTTTTGTGGAGGTTCTAGAGGAGAATCTTGTTTTCTTCTCCTCTTTTCCAGCTTTTAGAACTGCCCATATTTCTTGGGTCATGCATTCTTACCAGCTTCAAAGCCTGCCATGGTTAGTTGAGCCTTTATTTAACATCATTTGTTTCCCCTCACCATTTAAGGACCTTTGTGATTCTGTTGGGTTCACTCTATTGTCCAGCATAATCTTCTTGTGTAAGATGAGATGATGAGCAATCTTAATTCCATAGCATCCTTAATTTCTCTTTACCATGTAATGTAACATATTCACAACTCCTGGATATTAGGACATAGACATCTTTGGGGGACCATTTTTCTGCCTGTGGCATTAACTTTTTAAAATTAATCACCAAAATTTATTTAGTTTCATGCCAAACTAGCCATAGTACCATTGATTGGTCTCTAATTTTAGTGGGATAATATGTTATGTTTTAGTCAAAGTAATAATTCCAAATTGTTTAAAAATAACACATAGTACTTAAATGCAATACCATAATGAAATGCTGCAGTCTTTAGCTTTATTCCTCCAGAACTAGCCAGTCCAGACCTTAGAGCTATTCCTTTTGGAATTTAGCTT
The DNA here is from genome assembly GCF_019320065.1 of Cervus canadensis. Classification (NCBI taxonomy): domain Eukaryota; kingdom Metazoa; phylum Chordata; class Mammalia; order Artiodactyla; family Cervidae; genus Cervus; species Cervus canadensis. The sequence continues at coordinate 61,302,425 of NC_057400.1, forward strand.
CCCTTACCTGAATGAGTTGCTGTATTAGCTTTCTGTTGTCACTATGACATATTACCACAAGTTCAGTGATTTAAAACAGCTTGGATTTATTTTCTTATAGTTCTAGAAGTCAGAAGTCCAAAATCAGTTTCATTGAGCTACAGTCAAGGTGTTGGTAAGACTGGTTACCTTCTGGAGGCCCTAGAGAGGATCCATTCCCTTGCTCTTTGGTTTTGTGTTTTCCAGATTCTAGTGGTTACCTGTATTCTTTGGTTTGTGGTCCCTTCTTTCAACTTAAAAGTGTACTGTATCACTCCAATCTCTTTCCATCATCCCATCACATCTCTTGTGAGGACAGTAGTGGATTTATTGGGGGTCCACCTGAATAATCCTCTATAGTCTTCCCATCTCAGGATCCTTAATCATAAATGCATAATCTCTTTTGCTGTGTAAAGTAACATTCACAGGTTTTGGGGATTAGGATGTAGCCATCTTGGAGGGCCATTTCTTAGTCGGCTGTATGTAATTATATTGCTAATTCTTGATTTTCATTTTTAAAATTGCTGTATCTTAAGGTAATTGAAGAAAATTATCTTATGTCCCCTGCATTATCTGAATAGAATTGAAATATATCAAACTTTATTCCTTTGTCAGTGTTTTATATTACTATGATTATGTAAGTGCTGTTTAGTGTTTCATCGAGTAGTATATTATAATTTATTCTTCCTGTAAAATTTTAATTTTTCTTTAGTTAATAATTGTTTCTTGTTTCCATTTGCCTAATTTTCTATGTGCCATTTGCTTCCTTTAAGCAAATGTTCTGCTGCTATGTCTTTTTAAAAATGCTCACAGTTTCATTTTTGTTTGTTTTGTTTTAAACTGAGAACCTCTCATTCTCAGCCTCTCTCCTGGCTGTTCCTGTATCAGCACGATGTACAGCTCTTAGCTCAGGGTTTGCCTTAGCGAGTTTCTAGAGTTGATCTAGTTTTCCTAGTTAACATGTTTTCTTAGTTTATTTTCTCATTTTGGTGAAGGTCATATTTGAGTACCTTTCTAGGAAAACTTACATGGGAAATAAAATTTAAGACCTTGAGTTTGAAATGCCTTTTATCTTCCTTATAGTGGGTTGTTTGTTTGGCCACGTATAGAGTTCTAGATTGGAATTTTGGGGGCATCATTCCTTTGTCTTCTGGCTTCCAATGTTCTGCAGATGTCATACGCAGTGATGGTTCCTAAGGTGCTGTAGGGGCTTGGTTTCAAAAAATTTAAGATCTCTGTAGGGTTAGTGTTTTCATTTCCACAAATCTGCCTTGCTCTGGGACTTTGTTTTTCTGGGGAATTGATGGATCCTTTAAATCAAGACACTTACCCTGGGTTTTGTCAAGCTTCCTTGTATTTGATAATAGCTTTCCCACTGTTTTCTGTGTTCTCTATCTCTCTGGAATTTATTCTGTTTGTGAGTGCTGCAGAGATTTCTAAATTTCTACTTTTTCTGTGTTAGAGTGTCTTTTATATCTGTATTCTACTTTCTGAAAGATGTCCATAATATCAATTTCCAGTGCATTTAATAATTTATTTTGATATTTTAATATTCAATGATCTTTTTTGCTGCTGTTTTCTTAAAGTATTTAAAATGTAGCATCCTGTCTTGTTTCATGGTTAAAATAACTTACCATTGAACTTCAAGTTGGACTTTTATTCCTGTTTATACCGTCTGTTTCCTTCTAGATCTTTTTTTTCCCCTCTCTCTCTGTCTCTCTTTTTTTAATCTCTTATGCCTTTTCTTAGTGAAGGCATATGTATTGAATGAAGCACTAAATAGCTACTTGGAGTCTGTGTGTGTGTGTGTGTGTATATGTGTGTGTGTGTGTGTGTGTGTGTTGACAATGGTAGGAAAGGGGAAATTAGTGGAGAGAGGTTATTCTGTCTCTCTTTGGGCTTTGCTGTAGGAGCATTAGACAGTTAGACAAATTTTTGTTGGAAAAATCTCTGATTTCAGCATATATAGGTCCTTTCTCTTAAATTTCCCAAAGAAAAGTTCTTTAATATTCAGTATTAATGTCTAAGCTGCTGTTCTGAATGTAGAACGGGAGAAGTCTTCTTTTCAGTATGCAGATTTTCACTCTTACATAGTTATTCTCCTCTGTGACTGGGACCCGCTGAGTCCTGAGCTATTGACGTTTCTTTTCCAAGGGGACACCTTGGTTTTTCGGGGGTTGGGTAGCTGCACAGGATGGGGAGGGGCTTGCCTTTCCATTCCTTATCATATCCTCTCTCAAACTGGTTTTCCTTGATTTCAACCAGGGGTCTGTCTCACACCTTCTTTGGTCTCCAAAACCTTGGACTTTCCAGAATGATTGTCATTAGTCACCTGACAAGGGCTGGAGATGAACACTGGTGTTCAGTTCATTGTACTATTTTGGATACTGTTACATTCATCCGGGTATGATGCGTTTGTCAAACTGCAAGTCTGAGCATACAGTCCCTGCAAGACTGCTCTATCTTCAGGTGCCGACTGTAAGTTTAAGAGTCCCCAGGGCCACTTTCATTTCAGACTTGCTGGCTGCAAATTCAGGCTTTCCCAAGCCCACTCTAAGGTCTGATAATTCACCGGACAGATTGAGGATCCACTGAAAGTGCAATGCTTACAGTTAGTTTTATTGTAGAAAAGATACAGATTAGAACCTTCTAAGGAAAGAGATACGTGGGCTGAAGTCCGGGACTGTTCCAAACAAGAACTGTGACATGTTATCCTCCCAGCATCGACAGATGGCACAGTGCTCAGAGTACTGGCGAGTAGGGAAGCTCAGGGAGCCTCCATGCCTTGAGGTCTCATTGGAGTTTCATTACATAAAAATGATTGCATCATTGGTCAAGTGGCCAGACTCGGTCTCTATCCCTTCTTCTGCCCAGAGGTGACCTTTTTTAATAACATGAATGGTCTTTATGGGTGGTCATTATGTCATGACCTACTTCACTAGGTGTTACCTTGTTAGGTTCACTTGAGGTTGAGGGGCCTGCCACAAATAACAAAAACACTCTCCTGGCTGGGGAAATTCCTAGGGTGTAGGAGTTATCTCCCAGGAACCTGAAAAGGCCAAACATCTCTTTGGACTGAGACCAAATTCTTTTTTATAGGTTGTTTCATGATAAGAAGGTAACAGCACTGCCAGGAACCTCTTTTTCTCCCAAGTTTCATATGCCATGTATCTCTTTAAAATTTCCCACTCCTTCTGTCTCTTATTTTCATTTAGGTTAGTGGTCTATTTTGAAATAATTGAATCTGGTCTTTAATTGAAGACATTTTCATAAAAGGTAATAAGTTCTTTTCCCCTCCACTTCCAGTCTGATCTTAAGACTGTTTGAGTAATGGTTTACCAAGGGAGACACAATTTGATGCGGTTTGATAGGCACACTTTTTCATTTTACAAAGCATTGCTTGCAGGTACCAGAAGTCTGATTGAAAGGAAGTAAAATTACTGGACTAATGAAACATTAACAAGGTGGGGGGGCAATTATGCTAAAGTTATGTAAATAGTTTTAGATTAGTATAAGTCATTATGTTTTTCAGAGTAGTTGATGGGGCAAAAATTAGATTGCTTATTTATTTGAGACTTAATTTTGATTTGTTTTATTTTTAAAGGTCATAATGGTTGTCTTATTTTGATCCTTCATTTAATTTCTTCCTTGAAGATTATTACATGAAATAGCAAAGCTAAATTGTACCTTCTTAATGGTAATACAGGACATAAAATTTTTGAATTGGCTTTAGATTTTATACTAAAATGCCTTTTTACCATCTCTTTTATTGTGTTAAAGGCATGTCTTTGTAGTAAGAACTAAACTTACTTAAGGTTATCTTTTGTGTGCTTCTCTGTATTTCCTAGCAGGAAAGTTGGTAAGTTGATTAGCTCACTTATTAAAGTAGGGTGTTTCATTTTAAATCAGGCTTATTTTAGAAATATTTTATACCTATTAAATGCCTCTGTGATGATGAAGAAAAGAATAATTGCTAGGGAAAAGAAAAGTGGCCAAATGTATTCTAGCATCCTGTGCAGTTTAACATTCTTTAAGTTATTTACTTTGTATTGTCTCTCTTAAGCATGAATTTAATTTTAAAATTAGGTGCATCTATAGACTGACCGTGTAACATGCTAGAATTCCATGTCCTTCTTGGACACCCTTTTGTTTTCTCTGGAGTTTATAACTGTTCCATACCTTCTTGTGCTCGATTACTGTTGTAAAAATATTTAAAGATTTGTTTGTCAAGATTCTGGTTGCTAAATCGTTTTTAGCCCGATTTCTTGACGACCCAACATAAAAAAATCAGTTTTGAGCATCTTCTCTTACTTTCTAGTAGGGGCTAGGATAGTGTTCTGAATTAAATAGATTTCTTAATTAGCCTAACAGATCTGAGGTGATCTGAAATTATTTATTTATTTTCTTAAGGAAAGGCTATATTAATGCGTTAGATTAGATTAATTCTGATTTCTAAACTTGAGTCCAGATGATGTAAGGGAATTCAAGTTGTGTGGCATAAAGAATTAAGAACTTTGAAATTTGTAAATGATCATATTTTTCCTCTTTAGTTAGAATCACATTGTTACATTGCAGTTTTTACTTTATTGATGCCTTTGACTTTTAATTCTGTTGAGGCTGTAGTTTTGGTTTGATACTGCTTGGAGGCAAGAGAATGGAGATCATTCTTGGAAGTCTTTTATTTTAGATTTGACTCTGAATATATTTGTGCTGTTGATGCAAAATAATAATTGTACCAAGTGCGTCATTCATAGTATTGAAGTTCTATCTTGTTAAAATAGTTAACTTGTGTGAGTTCTTATCTGTCTCATGTTCCATTTGATTCTTGAAGTAACGTATAAGTCTACTGTTGCAGGTTAACTTATGGATATAATAGAGGGAAACTAACATTACAGAGTTACTGAGCTGTGATTGACAGTCAGGTTTAAATTGTGTACTGTGTGCTGATTTGCTACACTGATATATCACAAAATGATCCTGGTGTTAGCTGACACCTTTCATCATATTACTGAATTACCGTTTCTTTTCTTTTTTTTTTTTGTGGTGAGAAAACTACTCTTTTAGCAGCTTTTAGGTATGTAATCTGGTATTATTAGTGATAATCAGCATGCTGTACTTAAATCCCCGGAGCTTATTCAACTATACCCTTTGACCAGAACAACTCCCCGTGTCCCCTGTCCCCAAGTCCCTGGTAACCACTGCTGTGAGTTCTGCTTTTTTACACTCCACATATAAATGAGGTGATACAGTATTGGTCTGACTTCTTTCACTTACCATCTTGAATGTCATGCGCTCAAGGTCCATCCATATTGTCACAAATGGCAGGACTTCGTTCGTTTAAATGGCTGAATGACATTTCGTTGGACTCACGTAGCACATCTTCTTTATCCATCTATTTACTGTATCCATATCTTGGCTGTTGTGAATAGTGCTGCAGTGAACATATGAGTGTAGATATCTGAGATCCTGTTTTTATTTTCTTGGGCTATATGCTCAAGAGGGATTGCTGGATCATATGTAGCTCTATTTTTAATTTTTTTGAGTACCCTCTATACTGTTTTTCATAGCGTGTGTACTAACTTACATTCCCACCAGCAGTGTATAAGGATTCCCTTTTCTCCAAATCCTTACCAACCCTTATCTCTTGGTTTTTTTTAAATGATAGCCATTGATGAATAGCCATGAGATATCTCATTCTGGTTTTGACTTGCATTTTCCTAATGATTAGTGATATTGAGCACCTTTCTTTGTGCCTGTGGACGTCTTTGGGAAAATGTCGATTGAGTTCCTGTTTCCATTTTTTTTTTTTTTTACATTGGATTGGTTTTGTTTTGTTTGTTTTTTGCTGTTCAGTTGTATGAGTTCCTTATGTATTTTGGATATTAACTCCTATCTGCATATGTATTCCTTATCACTCTTCTCTGCATTATGATTTTTTTTCTTACAGGATTTTGTTTTCTAACATACTAGGTATTTGCTTGTCTCTCTTCCATGAGAATTTAAGCTCTGTTAGAGATTTTTTTTCTCCCTTTGGTCTCACTTGGTCACTTTTTGTATTTTTGATACCTGGAATGATCCTTAGTGTACATTTAAAGACTCTGTTTCTCAGAAATATGTAGTCTCAGTAGGACAGAGCTTCTGAGATAAAATGACCATGTAAAGTATTTAGCTTGACATGTTGGACATGAAGTACTCATTAATTGTAGTTGTTGAAGGATAAGAAAAGAAAAAATAGAATCAGACATTTCAGATAGAAATAACCTGAATAAGAGAAAACTGCATTCACATCTTAGGGACTAGGGTAGTACTGTTGAGGGGCACACTGGAAAAATAAGGTTGGAAGTATATTGATGCTTTTGAACTGTGGTGTTGGAGAAGACTCTTGAGAGTCCCTTGGACTGCACGGAGATCCAACCAGTCCATCCTAAAGGAGACCATTCCTGGGTGTTCATTGGAAGGACTGATGTTGAAGTTGAAACTCCAATCCTTTGGCCACCTGATGTGAAGAGCTGACTCATTTGAAAAGACCCTGATCCTGGGAAAGATTGAGGGCAGGAGGAGAATGGGACGACAGAGGATGAGATGGTTGGATGGCATCACCGACTCAATGGACATGGGTTTGGGTGGACTCCGGGAGTTGGTGATGGACAGGGTGCCCTGGCGTGCTGCGGTTCATGGGGTCGCAAAGAGTTGGACACGACTGAGCAACTGAACTGAACTGATATTGTGGAGACCAAGGCAGTTGGATTTTGTAGTGTCTAATGAGAAGTAATTGACTATTTTTAAGGCAGAGGTGCCATAATGAAAGTGGTGGGTTTGGAAGGTGAGTCCAACAGAAGTCCTTGAGGTTGACTGGAGATCCTTCTGGTGTAGGTTTAACTGGAAATTAATAAAATATTTAGAAATTTGTAATAAAAATAAATTTGCAAAGTCATAAGTTACACTCAAATTTTAATGGTTTCCTCTCAAATTGTATAGTAGTATATAATTATGATTTGGTTACAGTGTATATTTTGAATTATTTATGGAATTGCCAACTTTTAATATACTTTTCTATTTAAAACTAAAGCTTTCATTTAAAATAAACCAAGATGTTTCTATTGGTAACTAACTTACTAAATATACTAATATAGGGCAAAGTATGTTTAGTCCAGCAAACATTGGTCAACCCCGAAAGACAACATTATCTCCTGCCCAGTTGGATCCTTTTTATACTCAAGGAGATTCTCTGACATCTGAAGATCACCTTGATGACACTTGGGTGACTGTGTTCGGGTAAGGTTTCTAGATAATTTACCTTTAAAGCAACAATGTTTTCTAATGAATATTATCAAATATATTTTAAAAAACTAAAATAGTTGCATAGCAGACACTCATTTATCCACCTAGATTCACCTAAATTCATCTTTCTTGTTATTCTTGGTACATTTCAGGGTACATTGCAGACATCAGTATATATCACCTTGACATTTCTTCTTCTCTTCTCTTGACATTTCTTTCTCTTCTCCGGGGGATCTTCCCAACCCAGGGATCGAACCCAAGCCTCCTGCATTGCAGGCAGATTCTTTACCAGCTGAGCCACAAGGGAAGCCCTTGACATTTCAGCATGTATATTACTTTTTGATTTTTAATAGTTTTTCCATCATTTTTCTGTTTGCCTTTTCTTATTTTCTTTTCAGCATATTTGCTGAATATTGGAAGAGGGTTGCCCCACTAGACTTAGGAAGCCCCTTCCTTTGTTGGGACTGTGTCTATGCTTATATTGGACTTTACCAGTTTTGAACTAACAAGTTGAATTGTATTTGTATATATATGCATACTATGCCACAGGATTGGTACCTACTAGCTGTGGAATATCGAACATTAATAGAAACTGCATGGCAGTCCTAGATGCATTTGACAGTGTGATGTCATGCTGTTGCTGGACCTCTCTGTACTTAGTTTTGGGGTGAAAAATACAAGAACACGTGAGCTTGAAGGAGAGAGCAATGCACGGGCGGGTGTTAGTGTACTGTATTTGGCTTATTTAAGCTCAGAGGGGTGTGTAAGATCGCAGTGAAGTTTTCCTTCTTACCTTTTCCCCAGCAGCTACAGTTCCTCTCCTCGTAAGGTAGTTACTGCCACCTGCTTTTTGTGTCACCTTCCAGAGAGAGTCGTTGGTGCTGATTGTGTTTAGGTAAAAGGCAGGGTGCTTGCTTTTCCTTGCTCTCCAGAAAGCCCACCCTCAGCCCTGTGTCCACAGCCATTGGGCTGACTGCTGCTGCTTTTTTTTTTTTTGGTGTTTGTGTTTAAATTTTTGTATTCTCTCATGAAGTGCTTGTTGGTATGTTTTTGAATGTATCTGTCCACTCAAGTGTGTTTTTCAAGTTGAGTAGTAATGGTATCATTTTTAAGCTTCCTCAGTACTTGGATAAATTAATTGAAGTATTATACTTCGGTTAGTCCTTCATTGTTAAGACTTATCCTTTCCCACCCATATATTTTCTGTTGGTTTTATATTTTAGTAACCCTGCTTATGAGTTTAATTGCAAGAACGGAAACATATTCTTCTAAGGGATAAAATATCATCTTTTGATTATTTATAGGGAAGTACAGCTAAAAAGTACAGTTATAATACATTATATATGTTCTTCCTTTGATGATTTGACTTCTTCCTTCGGACTTAGGGTCATCATGAAATAACATTTATTTTTTTAGGGTAATGATTTTTTAAAAAATTTTAATTGTAGGACAGTTTCTTAACAGTGTTATGTTTGTTTCTGCCGTACAACAAGGTGAATCAGCCATAAGTATACATATATCCCCTCCCTCTTGAGTAGGGTGATTCTTTGACAGGATATATTGGACTGTCTCTCCTCAGAGTGGTCCTAGACTCTTACGTTTTATTTCTCAAGTGCCTCCCTCAAGTGCAAACATTATTTCTCTCTCTGGTTTTGGTATTTTTTAGTACTGCTTTGCAGTCACCCCGACTTTTTTGTTGTTTTCTTTGGAGTTAGAAACCTTATATCGAAACTTACATAACATAAAATAAATTTCCAATCTTGAATGCAGTATTTTAGTCACATAGATTTTAATATGTGGAGTTTCCTATTTATTTTTGTGACTCACATTTTTTTCCTTTAAATTTCTAATTCAAGCTCCAGATAACTGAAGTTATTGGTTAAGGAAACTCCAGATTTTCAAGTTGAAAATAGCTTTATTATTTGAACTATCAAACTTATATCTCATTGTGATAGTCAAGACATTTAGTGCTTTATGAAGAAGAAAGTACAAATCACTTAGAATTTTCCATACAGAAATAAGGCCATTTAAAGTTTTGGTAGCCATCTTTTTAATTGATTGTTTACCATTGATTCTGGTTCTGAGTTTTTGTTTCAGGAACACATTTTTGTATTTTCAGATGGTGCTCAGTATATATTGATATGACTCTCTATAATGTAAAGTTCATTGCTCTTTAATAACCGTAGTAGTATATCTCAGTGTTTCTCCACCCCCCTCACAAGCATGTATGCACATACACATACCCACGTAAAATAAGTTATATGCAGAACTGTGACTTGAATTTTAGAAATTTCAGGGAGGGAATTTGGAGATGGAAAAAAGTGGCTGAGTCAGAACTAATTTTAACATAATTTGCTTTTGGGTGATGGGCAAATGAATAGATTTAACTAATAATAGAGGAAAGCAGAATGATCAAGGGTCTCTTATTAATGTACTAGACAACTGGGGAGTGTTTATCTTGAAATGCTTGTAAGTTAATTTGCATTCATCATTATTGAAGTTGATTGGGCAAGTTTTTTTTCCCCAGGTTTCCTCAGGCATCTGCTTCCTATATATTATTGCAATTTGCACAATATGGGAATATCTTAAAACATGTGGTAAGTCTTAATTCTTTTCAGTTCAAGATTTAAGCTGAGGAAAGATAATCTGTGAATTTGCTGCTGAATGTCTTAAAAGTTTTTCTTTCTTCTTTAAAATTTTCAAAGAATATATCTGTTGGAGTCTGACAGGCTGGAAGTTGCATAGTGTTTGATAAAAAGAGAGAAGATAAGTAAGTGAGAGTTTCAGGCTTCCCCCCTTTTAAAAATAGTTAACAGTCTCTTAAAAAAGATTGTGAAAGTTTTCCAGTTTGAGCTTGTTTCATTGGGGTAAATGAAAACAAAAAGGATATTTCTTACTTAGAGTTCTTAGAGTTTCTTTAGTTTTGCAGAGAGTTTTTTTTTTCTTTAAATTACCTTGCACAATAAATTATAAATAACAAATCTTTTTTTTATTGCTAGAGATTGACTTGTTTAACTCCTACAAAAAAATCAGATCGATGAATACAGTTTAAAAAAATTTCATAGCAAGTGTGGATAAGACCTTTTTGTAAGAAACAATTATCTTTTGAAAATTACTTTGCTTTTAGAGAATATTTGCCACATATTCTTTATATAAGAGATTTAAGAATTAGAGATACTGAAATTGTTTAAATAGAATTTTTGTTGAATTCTAGTATACAGCTTTTACAGGGCATCAGATAAAAACTAGAAGCAGATTTATTTTGTATGTTTCTATTTTCTAATAGAAAATTTGAATTTTATATACTTTATATTTTAATTTAAGAAAAAACTTCATTTTTTGCAGATGTCTAACACAGGAAATTGGATGCATATTCGTTATCAATCTAAACTGCAGGCCCGGAAAGCCTTAAGCAAAGATGGAAGAATTTTTGGAGAATCTATCATGATTGGTGTAAAACCATGTATAGATAAAGTAAGTTATTGCTGATGTAAGGAAAACAGCTTAATTTATATGAAGAACACAGAACTAAGTACTAACATTGGTGGCGTGTCACTTTGCTTCACTGTGCTGCTGTTGCTTAGTTTTTAAAAATGTGATGGATGATGTTATAGCACTCTTTTATGATAAGTCAAAGATATTTAGTCACAATACTCTAGATATAATATATCCTAACCCCTTCACTCTACAGGTAAAGAGGTCAAGAGGTCTTAGGTAACTTACCCAGGGTTGTTAAGGTGAGGCCTACATTCTAGGTCTTTTAACTTTTAACCCATTCCCTTTTTTGCACAAAGCAACATCAGATTCTTTAAGTACTTTAAAGGAGTGGTGCTATTTCAGAATGAAATATTCCATATGAATGGTAACTGAGGGTTTCTTTAGAAAGACTGAAGCTTTTTTTTAAAATGTAGTATCAAATAGATTTATTTATATATATTTTTTAAAACTTCCTAAAAAATGTATTTATTTATTTGGCTGTGCCAAATCTTAGTTGCAGTATGTGGGATCTAGTTCCCTGACCAGAGATTGAACCTGCATCTTATGCATTGGCAGTGCAGAGTGTAGCCACTGAACCACCAGGGAAGTTCCTGACTTTTCGTTTTATGTTGAAATATAGTTGATTAACAATATTGTGATAGTTTCAGGTATACTGCAGAGTGATTCAGTTATACAGACACATGTGTTTGTTCTTTTTCAAATTCTTTCCACATTTAAATTGTTACATAATACTGAAGAGAGTTCCCTATGTTATGTAGTAGGTCCGTCTGTGTTGATTGTCTATTTTAAAGATATCAGTGTGTTCATGTCCCTGTAACTATCCCTTCTGCCTGTCCTTATCCCGGCAACCATAAGTTGATTCTTTTAAGTCTGTGAGCATCTTTCTGTTATCTAGGTTCATTTGTGTCTTTTAAAATTTCATTTATAGGTGGATACCATATGATACCATATGATATTTATCTTTCTCTGTGTGACTGACTTAGTATGACAATCTCAAGGGCTGTCTGTGTTGCTGCAAATGGCATTATTTCATCATTTTTAATGATGTGTATATGATGTGTATATGTGCCACATCTCTGTCCATTCCTCTGTTGATGGACGTTTAGGTTGCGTCCATGTCTTGGCTGTTGTAAGGTGAAGCTTTTTTATTAGTCATTTCTGTTTTAAAATATTTAAATAATACTATATGTTTATATGGGGCTTCCCTGATAGCTCAGATAGTAAAGAATCTGCAGTGCAAGAGATCTGGGTTCGATCTCTGGGTCAGGAAGATCCCCCTGGAGAAGGGAAAGGCTACCCACTCTTGTATTCTTGCCTAGAGAATTCCACGGACAGAGGAGCCTGGCGGGCTACAGTCCATGGGGTTGCACTGAGTTGGACGCGACTGAGTGACTCACATATACACACACAGACATGTATCTTTATACTTTTAAATAAGCTGAGTACACTTTAAACTTTTCTTTGTGGCTTGTAAAATCATGATCATTCTTTAATATATGTGAACTTTCACCTACCAGGCACTCTGCTTGGTACTTATATATATATATTAGTGCATGAATTAGACATGGCTCCTGTTATCATAATCTTAGATTGCTGAGTAGTTGTGTAATTATTACATTGTGCTGTAACAGATCATCATAGAGGCTAGAGGAAAATTTGGGGTTACTGGGTATAAAATAGCATGGACTTACTACCCACCTCAGCTTCCCCCAAAATTCTCTTGTCTTTCTTACTGATTTTCCATTGTGTTTGTTAGGAGAGTCTTACTCTTGAGAGTTGATAGTAGATATTTGAGGTCATTCAAGTGAGATTTCTGTTTGAGCATTAGGTCTCATATGCTAGCTAAGAAGCAGGTATTGTTTTATCAGGTCTAAAATTAGTGAAAGGTGAATTAGATCAAATAAAGTATGCTTCTTTTAATGATGTTTTCTTTGGACGTAATAGTGGATAAGATGTTTTATGTTAATAAACGGAAGTTCTTTATTTCTCCAGAGCGTCATGGAAAACAGTGACAGGTGTGCTTTATCATCTCCATCTCTTGCCTTCACACCACCGATCAAAACCTTAGGTACACCAACCCAGCCTGGAAGCACTCCTCGGATTTCTACCATGAGACCTCTTGCTACAGCATACAAAGCTTCTACTAGTGACTATCAGGTATTTTAAGGACTGGATGAAAGAACATACTTTAAAGGCTGCAGTGCATAGTGTGTGTGTTTAACTTTTTCATTGGGTTGATTTATATGCCATTAAATGCCATTAAATATTTCCTATTGAAATTGATTACCTCGATGAAACCAATACACTTTGTGTTTTTAAATTTTCTATTTTACAAATTACAGTTTTGGCCAGTGGAAATTTATCTTGAATTTTCAAAAAAAATCATTGTCATTTTAAAAAACATTTTGAGAGTTGTTATTTTAGTTTTTTCTAAGTTATGTTTGCATATATAAAAAGTTTCTTGTGGGCATCTCTGGCGTGAGAGAATGCTAAAACTATATTAGTTGATAACTAAATCTGATGGTATCACAAATGAAGAACCTTAGATTGGAAGCAATTTTGGTGATCAAAAGAAAATGTTGCCCAGCTCCCATTTCAAAACTTACCATTTCAAAAAAGCTTAAAGGAAAAGTTCATTATGTTTATTGAAGAATACTAGAAATATTATGACTCTCACTCAGTATATAATTGTCCTTGCTTAATTAGCCGGGAGTTCTAAACTTGCCCAGCTACAGACACAAGTCCTAAGGCAGCAAATAAGACACTTTAGTAGAGCAGTTGGACTTCCCCTTGAAATTTGGGGATCATTCTAGAACTGGCTTAATTTTTCCTTTTAGTTGTTTTTTTTCTTTTAATCATCATTGTAAAGTCCTCATCTCCTGTAGCTTTAGTGTTTGTCATTTTACTAATTGGGCAGTAGATGCACTTTGCTTTGCCGAAGGAGTATAAATTCTGCCATTCTTAAAAGCATATAGGTCTTCTAACTAAGCCTGTGTTTTAATCTTTAAATATACAATTTAGGGCTACAAATCCATTTTAGTGTTTGGTACTTTAAAATTAGCTGTTAACTCTAGAATGGACTCTGACACTAAAACCATAACCATACAATTTTATGTATGTGTGTTTTTTTGATAGGTGATTTCTGACAGACAAACACCAAAAAAAGATGAAAGTCTTGTATCCAAAGCGATGGAATACATGTTCGGCTGGTAGTGTAGGAAGAGCTGAGACGTCAAGTACAGAGGAGAAGACTGCCACACTAAAGCAGAGTTAGCAGGGTGCTGCTGGGATTCTTCGGTTAGTTATATAACCACTCTTGACAGTGTCGTATAGCTGTCTCATACTTCCTTTGGAAGCTTTTTTCTTTAAGAATATAGCATACTTGTAGCTCGCACTTTAAAAGATGCTTGAGATACATTTTAAAGAAACAAATCCCTGTAAAGAAGATTTTGGGCTTCCTGTGATAGTGCATGATTAACTGCAAAAACTCATTGATTACTGTAAATTATATAATTGAGTTTGTAGTGAGGCTTTGTAGTCTTCATAAGTTGGTGAGGTGAATTTCATGAAGGGTAACTACAGCTGCTTCTAACAAGACACAAAGATTATAATTAACAATTTGAATTAGGGTCTTTTTAATTTAGATAGTATTTAATATTTTAATTATCCTTGTTTATATTTGTCCTGGATGATCATCTTTCAGTCTTGTAAAGCCAATGCAATATTTTAAAAAACCGAAGTTTCTTGATAATAAACTTGTCAATTATATGTATTGAGCAGTTTTTGAAAGTGATTTCTTAATTAGTACAAAAAGTTTGAAGTCTGCAGAAATAGAGAAACTATGTCATGAACCTTCATCTGCCTATAATCCAGCTTTCATAACCATGTAACCATTACTATTTTGCCATGCTAGTTTAATCTCTCATTCTTTCGTTTAAAGTATATCTGAGATGTGATTTTAAATACTTGAGGTTATATCAAAGAAAGAATATTTCCATATGTAATTACAATGGCAGTATCTCACCTGAAAGAAGAAGAATTTCTTAAGTTCTAATATCTAGTCCTGTAAAAACGTTTTCCAGTTGTTTCCAAAATTTGTTTCAATTTTACAGTTGGTTGGTTTGAGTCACTATTGAGACCACATCTACACAGTGTGTTTGGTTTTGTCTTTGGAGTGTCTTGAAGTTTAAATTAAAGTTTCCCTGCTCTTCTCCACTGTTCAGTACACCTTGACTTGTTGAAAGTACCATGTGAGTTGCCTCTGTAGTGTCCCATGGACAGAATTTGATCAGTAGTTTTTTTGTTTTACTTATTCTGTCATTTGTCCCGTATCCTAGATGTTATATCTAGAGAAGGTTAATTAGATTCTGATCTCATTTGTTTGAGCAAGAATACTTCATGGTAGTATGGGAGACTTTATGTTAAACCAGGGGACATTTAGTTCTGGTTGTCCCACTTTTAATAATCCTGAGGTTGGTCATTTGGCAAAAGCCAGACACTATCATTGGAAAGGTCCCCATTAACTTTTTATATAACATTTTTAAAGTTTGCATGAATCAGTTATTTCATTAAGGTTTGTAAAATGATGCTTTTCTTTTATTCCCGTTGCATTTATTAGCTGTAATTCTTTTCATATAGAAGAACTTAGGGCCATCCACTAGGGCTGTTTGGTTATCATGGAATACATTCATGCCAGGATGCCAGGATAAATATTTAATTTGTTTCCTTTATCAATTTTTAGAGTAATTTTTGGTGCCCTGGCAACCTCCACTGCTGTTCTGAGTTTGAAAAACAAATTTTTTTTTTATCCTTTTGTATCATATGTATTTACGGCTTTAAGTTTTTTTTTTAAAATTCACTGTTTCAATTGCTTGCAGACATTGTCTTACTCAAATTACCCTCCTTGGCCAGTGAAAACCTCCTCAAGCTGGCACTTGTGTGGAAAGGAAGTTTTAATTGACATAATATTTCACCACAGAACATGTCTCTAGGTAGTCTGCATCTTTCTTTTATATAAAGAATAACTAAAATAACACATAGTGTGGAAGGTTTTGATACCCTTTTTAAATTGCAGTAAACTACTGTGAAGACTTGTTTAATTCTCTGAGATGAAGTGATGCTAAAGAGTGTACTGGGATGGATGAAAATCTATTTATCATTACATTTATAAAGTACTTTTTATCTGAAACTTTAAAAATCTTTTCCAACTTTTAAAATAGGATTGTATTTTATATCCTGTTTCATTATATACAGAACTCAGTTATTCAAGGTAGAACTGGATACTTCTCCCATTAAAACTGTTGGATTTGTATTTGAGTTGCAGTTTTGTAAAAGGGCTATGGATTTTTGTTTTGAGAGGGCATTTTATTTTCTTAGACCTCTGTGGAGCATGAAGTTTGCTTTCTAACTAAAAATATTTGTTTGCTGTGTTTGAGTTTGTTCTTTTTACCCAGTATTGTCTCTGACCTATCTTCGTATATATCGTATCATTTATTTAAAGAGAACCAGGAAATAGATGACATATTTGAGTATGTGTGTGTGCAGAATTGTTGGATGTTTTCACAGATGAACTGTGGTTTTATTGTTGTTTAGTTGCTAAGTTGTGTCCAACTTCTTGTGACCCCATTGACTGCAGCACGCCAGTCTTTCCTCTCCCTCACTGTATCCCAGAGTTTGCCTGAGTTCATGTCCATTGAATCAGTGATGCTCTCCAACCATCTCATCTTCTTTTGCCTTCAGTCTTTTCCAGCATCAGGGTCTTTTCCAGTGAGTTGCCTGTTCGAATCAGGTGGCCAAAGTGTTGGAACTTCAGCCTCAGGCCTTCCAATTAGTATTCCGGGTTGATTTCCTTTAGGATTGACTGGTTTGATCCAGTTGCTGTCCAAGTGACTCTCCAGAGTCTTCACCCACACCACAATTCGAAAGCATCAATTCTTCGGTGGTCAGCCTTCTTCATGGTCCAACTCTCACATCTGTACGTGACTGCTGGAAAAATCATAGCTTTGACTGTACTGACCTTTGTCAATAGAGTGGTGTCTTTGCTTTTTAATACGCTGTCTAGATTTGTCATAGTCTTCCTTCCAAGAAGCAAGCGTCTTCTAATTTCATGACTGCAGTCACCATCCACAGTGATTTTGGAGCCCTAGAAGAGAAAGCTGTCACTGCTTCCACTTTTTCCCCATCTGTTTGCCATGAAGTGAAGGAACCAGATGCCATGACTTTAGTTTTTTGAATGTTGAGTTTTAAGCCAGTTTTTGCACTCTCTTTCACCCTCATCAAGAGGCTCTTTAATTCTTCTTCACTTTGCCATTAGAGTGGTATCATTTGCATATCTGAGGTTATTGATATTTCTCCCAGCAGTCTTGATTCCAGCTTGTAACTCATCCATCCCAGCATTTCGAGTGACGTACTCTGCATATAAGTTAAATAAACAGGGTGACAGTATACAACCTTGTCATACTCCTCTCCCAGTTTTGAACCAGTCAGTTGTTGCATGTAAGGTTCTCACTTTGCTACTTGACCTGCATACAGGTTTCTCTGGAGACAGGTAAGATGGTCTGGTATTCCCATCTCTTTAAGAATTTTACACAGTTTGTTGTGATCCACACAGTCAAAGGCTTTCGTATAGACAATAAAGCAGATGTTTTTCTGGAACCCTTGCTTTCTCTGTGATCCAGCAAATGTTGAAAATTTGATCTCTGGCTCCTCTGGCCTTTTTCTAAACCCAGCTTGTACACCTGGACATTCTTGATTCAAGTACTGTTGAAGCCTAGCTTGAAGGATTTTGAGCATAACCTTACCATGGGAAGTGAGTGCAGTTGTCTGGTAGTTTGAACATTCTTTAGCCCTGCCCTTTTTTGGAATTGGAATGAAAACTGACCTTTTCCAACCCTGTGATCACTGCTGTGTTTTCCAAATTTGCTCACATATTTAGTGCAGCACTTTAATAGCATCATCTTTTAGTGTTTTAAATAACTCAGCTGGAATTTCATCACCTCCACTAGCTTTACTGGTAGTGATGCTTCCTAAGGTCCACTTGACTTCACACTCCAGGATGTCTGGCTCTAGGTGAGTGAGCACACCATCATGGTTATCTGGGTCATCAAGACCTTGTTTGTACAGTTCTTCTGTGTGAGAACTCTCCACTATGATCTGTCTGTCTTGGCTGACTGCATGACATGGCTCATAGCTTCATTGAGTTACACAAATCCCCCCTTTGCCACAACAAGGCAGTGATCCATAAAGGGAATGGTTTTATTACTATTTTTTGACAATAAGAGTGAAGAAATGTAGAAATGTGTTTAGGAGCTTAAGTTCTGCAAAGAAACCAATCTTAGTTAAAAAGATAGTAATCTGTAGCTTCAAAGTTTGTAGTTAAATCCCCTCATTCCTTTCTGAAATGTTTTTGCCTTTTTCCCCAAAATGTTAATTAGGTTTCATAAAGTGTTGTAAAACTAAGGAGCACTTCCCCTTCCATCTCTCCTGTTGCTACCTGATCTTAACTCTTTTAATGTTCTCATCATTCATTTGTCAAATGTTTACTGAGTGTTTGTCTTATTCATTGTGCTAGTTGCTGGAGATTGAGGCTTGGGACTTTGATCTTTTCCCCTGAGATTAAAGATGATTAATTTATTTAGTGTTCCCTCCACTTCCTTGCCATTTTCACTCTTGTTTACCCAAAGTTTGGGCTTCGCAGGTGGTGCAGTGGTAAAGAATCCTTTTGCCAGTGCAGGAGCAAGAGACGCGGTTTCATCACTGGACCAGAAGATCCCCTGGAGTAGGAAATGGCAACCCACTCCAGTATTCTTGCCTGGAAAATTCCATGGACAGAGGAGACTTGCGGGCTGCAGTCCATAGAGTTGCAAAGAGTCAGACGCTGAGCACGCACACACGTACCCAGAATTTACCTTGTTTACCATTCTTTAGTCTCACTACCTGTATCGGTTCTCCAGCCCTCCTCATCTTTCCCCACACTATGAAGAAAGAATAATAGAAAAAATAGAATACTAGAAAAAGACAAACAGACTGTTGTGTTGCATTGTGATTTTTAAATCAAAGTTTAAGTTTGATGTACAGCTTTATTATCTTCTAACTTGCACATAAAGGAAAGGTTATGGCCATTGACAAATCTTGGGCTAGATGACTTTGTGTTTTGATTTTTTTTTTCCTTTTCAGTTTCGTGTTTTCTAGCTCACCTGTGTCTCTGATGTAACTTAAATGGCAAATGCTCCACATACTTCTTTCCTTCTATTCATAGTTTAGACACTTGCATGTTGTGACACTAGGGAGAAGGTGAGTCTCCGTTTCTCCAATTTCCTGTGAGTTGGTTGGCAATGGCTCTGTGATTTAGGGCATGAAGACACTTCTGTGATTTACACAGTTAACCTTAAATGTAAGTACTCTTTTAAACCTCAAGTACTTTCCAGACAGTTTTTAAAAATCTCAATATGTAGGAATAGACTAAGAGTAAAATACACTAGTACATTGTAGGTTCAGTCAGACTTGAAAAGGGTTGAGATTTCTATGTGAAGTAGAAATCTGATTGAAGTTAAAGTTCTTAGTAAGCTTGTAAGACTTCTGGATTTAATGAAGCAAAAGTGTAGGTATTGTGACTCAGAGATTCAGCTTTGGAAGTTCACCTCACGTTAGTAAATAAATTGAACCAAAATTATTTTAGCTTAAAATTTTTAACTAGGTTGTTAAAAGGTAATGTAATGATGTAATTTTTAAATAGCTTTCCAAAATGGCTATCTGACTATCTTGGTCTAATACTCATTTTCTTGACTCAGTGTTCTTATGTTAATTTCAATAAACATGCTGATAACCTATACAGTTCAAATTACTATAATACTAGCTGGTTAATTAAAAGGTAGTGTTTAAAGTTACTGGAATTTGCTTTTTATAATGACTAAAAGCATAGATTTTGGAGTGAGACTATTTATAACTCCTGTCTGATAACTATATAACCTTGGATAAGTTAACATTTTTTGTGCCTCAGCCTCATCATGTATAAAATGATGATAGTATATTCGTCATTGGGTTGTTAAGATTAAGTGTGATTTACACGTAAATCACTTAGTATAGCATCTGGCATGCACTGCTGCTAAGTCACTTCAGTCGTGCCCGACTCTGTGTGACCCCATAGACGGCAGCCCACCAGGCTCCCCCATCCCTGGGATTGCCCAGGCAAGAACACTGGAGTGGGGTGCCATTGCCTTCTCCACTGGCATGCACTATGTATCCATTAAACATTAACTATTAATAGTTAATATGCTTGCTAATTAGTCTCATTAAAAAAAATGAGTATGTGATGGATTAAAGATGGCTGCAAATTTTTGACATTCCTCCCTATTGAGCCACAGGATCGATTTCTCCTTCCTGTGTATCTGTGTGTGTATGTGTTTAACTGATATAATTGGTATGCCAGGCCCAGAACTAGCCTATTAGAAGGTCAGCAGCTTCTACCTTGGTCTCTTGAACTCCTGATCTCCCAGGTGGGAAGACCCATCATCCTGTGGGAGAGAGATGGAAAGGGCCTTAAACTGCATGGAATGGGAGAGGGACTTAGCTCTCAACAAAGCCTTCTGAGACTGCGTGGAATGGGCCAGGGACTTAGCTCTCAGCAAAGCCTCCTGTTGACAAGGCACCAAGTATGTCAGTGAGGCTGTCACAGACTCAGCATAGCCTAGCTGCCAGCTCGGCATCACCAGGAGCCCATTCATATCATGGAACAGGAGAATTACCCAGCCAAGACTTGTATGAGTTACTGATTCACAAGATCGTGAGATATAAGAGGAAATGGTGGTTGTTTCAAGCTACTAAGCTTAAGGGAGGTAGGTTATGGAGCAGTTGAAACAGAAGGTAAGAACACGTTACACATGTCTTGCCTAAAATCATATAGATATATAGTGATAGCAATTGGACAGAAACCCAGATTCTGTAGAGCTCAGTGTTGTGGAATTATGGTATATTTTCTTTAAAACTTAAGATTATTTTAATTTTAAGTCATTTAATTAAGATGCATTGGAGTTGAGAAGTGTTTTAACGAATGTCCTGGGTTCCAATTGTGGCTGTAAAAGTAGCTATTATGTAATAGAATATTTAAAAAGAAAGTGTTAAAAACTATACATGAGTTACTTTTGGTCTTATAAAGTTTCTTAAGAATTTACAATATATAAAGCATCAACTCAACATAAATCACTGCACACATTTAATTGTGAATATATAAACATCATTAAAGTTTGATAAATTCTTCATTTAAATGTTCTACATTCTCTTTGTGCCAGCACTTATTATCTAGGGATAGGCTTCCCTTGTGGCTCAGCTGGTAAAGAATCCGCCTGCAGTACAGAAGACCTGGGTTCGATCCCTGGGTTGGGAAGATCCCCTGGAGAAGGGAAAGGCTACCCACTCTGGTATTCTGTCCTGGAGAATTCCATGGACTCTATGTAGTCCATGGGGTCGCAAAGAGTCAGACACGACTGAGCAACTTTCATTCATTCATTCATTAAGGCAGAGGGAAATTTGGTAGGCACAAAGGCATCTCTGGCCCAGAGGACACGTGGGTGGTTTAGCTCCAAGTTTCTGCAGTCTGTGAGAACTCTCAGGTCAGTGTATGCTGGAGTAGAGACTGACACTGGGAGGAGACTCAAAACCTTTTTCTGAGATGTGTCAGTGAAACAGGTGTCTTTGCAGCCTTTGGGTCATATCTTAAATGATCAGGTTATTGATTATAATCAGTAAAGAATCTTTTATAAATTTAAGCCATCTGTCTCTTAGTGGCTGTTTCTTGTAAGTAGCTAAGTCTTGCAGAAGTAGTTTTTGAAGTGTAATTTCAAGTGGAATTTAACTGGTTAGACTTTATTGCTGAAAACAGCCATTCCTGTTCCTGTTACTTCAGAAAAGTGTTTTAACTCAAACTGCAGATGTGCCTCCCTCTTGTGGTGACTTGTCTGAAGTGTCCAAAGTGAAAAAGTTTCAGAGTAAACCTGAGATAAAAAGGCAGTGCTGTATTCAGGCTTTCGGAACTGATGACAACTTCTTTTTTACATCTTTGTTTCTTTTTGCCTTTTTTTGTTTGTTTTTTTGTGTACTTGTTAGTTTTACTGTACATCTTTTATCATAAAAGATCAAAAGTATTTTTTAAAGGGAATGAACAGTTATAAATAAGTCATTTTTTCCCAAAATTTTCTTTTGAGCCAGAATAAAAGAAATATTGATCTTAATGAATTAAAATATGAAAACACTGAGTAATGTCGTTGGTTTAAAAAGGATAAATTGGTAAGGATCAAGGAGATAATTCAGTATTTCAGGCAACTCTATGGCAGTTCGCATGACCTACAAAAAGAACATAGAACATACACATATAATTCCATCCATCCGTCAGTATTTGGAAAGCTTCTTTAAACTACCAATTCAAGTAATAACTTATTGAGCTCCCAGTGTCTACTCCAAGGCTTCCCCGGTGGCACAGGAGTTGCAGGTTTTATCCCTGGATGGGGAAGATCTCCTGGAGTAGGAAATGGCAACCCATTCCAGCATTCTTGCCTGGGAAAGCCTATGGACAGAGGAACTTGGTGGGCTACAGTCCAGGGGTCGCAAAAAGAGCTGGACACATCTCAGCAACTAAACAACGTGTTTAGTCAGCAGTAGCCTTGGGTTACATCAGAGGGATAAAGATGCTCTTGTGGAACTAATACTCCAGCAGAAAGAGACAGCAGGAAATAATCATAGTAAATAAGTTACAGAGTCAGTCGTGTCTGACTCTGCGACCCCATGGAGTGCAGCACGCCAGGCTTCTCTGTCCATCACCAACACCCAGAGTTTATTCAAACTCCTGTCCATCAAGTCAGTGATGCCATCCAACCATCTCATCCTTGGTCGTCCCCTTCTCCTGCCTTCAGTCTTTCCCAGCATCAGGCTCTTTTCCAAGGAGTCAGTTCTTTGCATCATGTGGCCAAAGTATTGGAGTTTCAGCTTCAGCATCAATCTTACCAATGAATATTCAGGACTGATTTCCTTTAGGATGGACTGGTTGGATCTTCTTGCAGTCCAAGGGGACTCTCAAGAGTCTTCTCCAACACCACAGTTCAAAAGCATCAATTCTTTGGAGCTCAACTTTCTTTATAGTCCAACTCTCATGTCCATACATGACTACTGGAAAAACCATAGCTTTGACTAGACGTTCATTTGTTGGTAAAGTAATGTCTCTGCTTTTTACTATGCTGTCTAGGTTGGTCATAACTTTTCTTCCAAGGAGCAAGTGTCTTTTTTAATTTCATGGCTGCAGTCACCATCTGCAGTGATTTTGGAGCCCCCAGAAAGATAGTCTGTCACTGTTTCCATTGTTTCCCCATCTATCTGCCTTGAAGTGATGGGACCGGATGCCATGATCTTAGTTTTCTTAATGTTGAGTCTTAAGCTAACATTTTCACTCTCCTCTTTCACTTTCATCAAGAGGCTCTTTAGTTCCTCTTGACTTTCTGCCATAAGGGTGGTGTCATCTGCATATCAGAGGTTATTGATATTTCTCCTGGCAGTCTTGATTCCACCTTGTGCTTCATCCAGCCCAGCCTTTCTCATAATGTACTCTCGATATAAGTTAAATAATCAGGATGGCAATATACAACCTTCATGTACTCCTAAAGGATAATAGGTGTTATATGGGGTAAAAAAAACCAAACACTGGCACTCATGGTAGACCTCATTAAGAAGGTGAGATTTGAGCAAAGACTTGACAAGGATGAGATTTTCAGATGAATCTGGGGAAGAGCTTCAGCCAGAGGAAACAAAAAGGACAAAGGCAGGAGTTGTGTGTTCAAGGAAGCTAGGGTTGGATGAGCAGGGGGAAGACTAGTAGGAAGAGCGATCAGAGGTAGTGGAGACTCAGATCAAATAGCATCTTATGGAACTTGATAAGGGCTTCCCCTTTTACCCTTTGTGGTAGACACTATAGTGCTCCCCAAAGACATGGTCCCCAGGGTCTTGGGAGTATGCTACTTACATGGCAAGGGAACTGTGCAGATGTGATGAAGGATATGGACCTTGACAGTAGGTAAACATGAAAAGATACTGGACATCACTAATCAAAAGCAAATCAAAACCACAGTGAGATACCACCTCCCACTTGTTAGAATGGCTATTATGAAGAAGACAAAAAGTGTCAAGCATTGGCAAGGGTGTGGATTAAAGGAAATCCTTGTGCATCCTTGGGAGGCTTGGAAATGGGTGCAGCCATCATGGAAAACGGTATGGAGTTCCCCCCAAATTAAACACAGAACTGCCATGTGATCCAGCAGTCCTACTTATGGTTATTTATTTGAAGACAAAAAAAACCACTAACCTGAAATATATGCACCTCTATTTATTGCAGCATTATTTATAATAGCCATGATGCAGAAACATCCTAAGTGTCCACTGACATGAATGGGTCAAGAAATGATGGGGATATATATATGTGTGTATATATATATAAAATGGAATATTATTCAGCCATGTAGCTCAGCTGGTAAAGAATCTGCCTGCAACGCAGCAGGCCTGGGTTTCATCCCTGGGTTGGGAAGATCTCCTGGAGAAGGGAAAGGCTACCCACTCCAGTATTCTGGCCTGGAGAATTCCATGGACTGTATAGTCCGTGGGGTTGCAAAGAGTCGGACACGACTGAGTGACTTTCTTTTCATGAAAAGTGAAATCTTGCCATTTGTGGCACCACGGATAGAACTTGAGGGCAGTATGCTAAATGAAAGAAGTTGGATGGGGAAGACAAGTAATGTATAATCTCACTTACATGTGGAATGTTAAACAAAACAACCAAGCTCACAGTCTGAGAGAACAGGTTGGTGGCTGCCAGAGGTGGGGTGTGGGAGGACAAAATGAGTGAGAGGAGTCACAAGATATTGTATGAACTTCCAGTTATAAGTGATGGAGTGTAATGCACAGCATGGAGTTAATAATACTGTATTACATATATGAAAGTTGCTGAGAGTAGATCTTAAATATTACCTCAAGAAAAATGATTTTAACCATGTGTAGTGATGGATGTTACCTCGGCTTATTATTGTGATCCTTTGCTGTTACATACAGATATCAAATCATTGTTATACACATGAAACTAATAAAATGTTATATGTCATTCTTCAATTAAAAAAATATGTAATTGAAGTATAGTTGATTTACAATGTGTTTATAATGTGTTAGTTCCAGGTGTACAACAAAGCGATTCAGATATATATAGAGAGAGACATTGATATATTCTTTTTCAGATTCTTGTAGGTTATTACAAAATACTGAGTATAGTTCCCTGTGCTGGACAGTAGGTCCTTGTTGGTTATCTGTTTTGTATATATAGTAGTGTGTCTGTGTCTTGGTTGTTCAGTTGGTCCGACTCAGTGCAACCCCATGGATTACAGGCTG
The DNA here is from genome assembly GCF_019320065.1 of Cervus canadensis. NCBI lineage: Eukaryota > Metazoa > Chordata > Mammalia > Artiodactyla > Cervidae > Cervus > Cervus canadensis. The sequence continues at coordinate 61,327,634 of NC_057400.1, forward strand.
CCAGGCTCCTCTGTCCATGAAATTCCCCAGGCAAGAAGTGTGAGTTGCCGTTCCCTTCGTCAGGGGATCCCAAACTCCTAATATATCCCTCCCTCCCCTTTTCCCCTTTAATCATCAGTTCAGTTGCTCAGTCATGTTTGACTCCTTGCGACCCCATGGAATGCAGTATGCCAGGCTTCCCTGTCGATCACCAACTCCCAGAGCTTGCTCAAACTCATGTCCATCGAGTTGGTGATGCCATCCAACTATCTCATCCCCTTTATATCTTATATCTCAATTAAAAAGTAAGCAAGCAAACGAACAAAAGGGTATGGACCTTGAGTTGGGAAGAGTATATTGGTTACTCAGGTGGGCCCAATTTAATCAATCAGCCCTTAGACCACTCAGAGGATCCCCTCCTCCTCCCAAGTCAGAAATAGAGCTTCTGAGAAGAGTTTTCAGCTGATAGCAAGCAATTGGAGACAGTCCTACAACTGCTGAATTCTGGAATCAGCCAGAATGGGTAAGAAAACATTCTCTCCTGAAACCTTGGAAAAGGAACACATCTCTGCTAACTTCTGGATTTTGGCCTTCTGAGACTCAGACTGGTTTAAGCTCTTGGACTTCTGACCTGTTGGAATCATGAGGTAATAAATTTACACTGTTTTAAGCTGCTAAATTTGTGATAATTTGATTTGGCAGTAACAAAAAACACACACTGAGTGACAGCAATTGAATACTTTCTAGTAGAGGAGTATCATGATAGGACTTGTGTCCTTTTTACTAATTATGCAAATTTCTGTGCTCTCTTGACAATACAAGTGGTTTTTTACAATTAATCTCTCACTAAAGTTAATCACTTTCTGACTTTGGTAGTTGAAAACTGAGTAATTTATACCCTGAATAGCAGATACTGTTTTTGACGGTTTGAAAAGCCTTTTTACATTTTCTTAATTTCCGCTTTAATATATATTTCTTTTCCAAGAAGTCCAGATTAATATGATTTGGAACAATTTAAATAATTTAAAGTTACTTCATTCTCTTTGGGAAAAATAACACTATCTGTAGCAAAGTCAGGCTTGAATTGTCTCTGAAGCTGGTCTTTACCGCTTCCTTTTTAGCCCCTTTTTTGCAGTTTTTTCTTCCCATAAGGTGAGTCCTTAATAAAACTGAAGTTACTAAAGAGTAAAAAAGGAATAAAAAGCTATTAAGATTGTCTTTAAACTGCTGTCTCAATATTTCTTGAAATTTGGATGTATTTTCCATAGCATTCCACTTTGGCTGTCTCAAGCAGAAGGAGCATATGTGTTTTTTGAGTCAATTCTCAGTAAGTAACTCTTCTAAGTTTGTGTAGAATAATAGTACTAAAGCCTAATTCATCTGAGGCATCACATTTCAGCTCGGGACCACAGAGCTTCTCTATCAGCTATGGATAAGAATTTGAGGTTCTAAGGAAAACCTCTAGGCCAACATGCAGAAAGGCCCAAAATGGGACTCAGCAGTTACTCACAGAATGTTCTCACAAAGAGATTTCCTCAAAGTCATCTGTATTCAGTATATTAATAGTATACATATTGATGGAAGCTAGTCCTCTATTGTGCTTTTGTGTTTCAAAATAATTGAACAGCTCTGCACTAGGAGGACACTAGCTTTAAAAAACCATGTTGAAGTGGTAGAGCTATAATGAGTAAACATTCTTAGGGACAAACTCCCATCTCTTTGGAGAAAGAACTTAATCCTCTTTCTTTGTGGTAAAGTGCTGGGCACAATGGGTATTACTGCTTCCACAGCTTTATAAAATAAAATATATGAAGTTACTTTACCAAGTTTCATTTATGCATTGTAAATTGAACCAAATATTAGGCAATTGGTTCTCGTAAGGGTCAATAAAGCCTGGTCACACTGAATCTTTAGCATAATACAATTTCTCCTGAAAGCCAGTTTCTGCTCCTACTGAAACCCTAACTCCAATGTAACCTTGTCAGATTTAAGTTAAAACGTTTGAAATATTAATGATCAGTATTATGACTCATTTAGGAGAGAGGAGTTAGTACTTTGCATTACTGAAAACCAAGGAGACTGAGGGCTTTAATGTAAAATTTAATGTAAACTTATTCAGAATGAGTTAAGAAGCTGCATTCTGAGATTTTTGGGGGAACCAAACTCTTGTCAGACCTAGAATATTGCACTTCTGCAAATTAAGACTTTAGGTTCCCCTTCTAATTCAGTCCTAAGAACACTGATCAATTACCCATGCCAAAGGTAAATATTTATTTCAAGTTATTCTGATTAATGCTTTGACTTTACTACCCTTTATGGTAACCACATCAACCTGTTTTTGACAATTTAAGTATTGTGACTTGGTCACTGTCACTCTGCTACTATCCCTATTGAATTCAAGGAGCCCAGTTCAATGGCAGCAGTTCCTCTGTCTTTTATGGCCTGCAAAGAACAGTCACCTCAGAGCTTTGAAGATGCTGGGGTACCCCTCATGAATGTTTATTTCATGGTCTTGGTGAAAGGAGTGTCCTTTGGACTCTTCAGGAGACACAGCGTTGGGGGGTAGCTGAGCAAGTCTACATGATGAATTCTTCCAGCATCCAATTTATCTAAGCCTTTGGTATCTTCCTCTTCCAGATTTTCCAGAGTATTATCTGGGGACCCTTTGGGGTTGCTGAGAGCCTTGTTTAGCTCAAAAAACTTTTTTCATAATAATAAGACATTATTTTGCCTTTTCCATTCTTACGTGAGTACTCCTAAGTAGAGTTTTTCAGAGGCTAAATAATATGTGATGATAATATCTCTATGATGGCTAATGGAATATGTGGTTGTGTATTCTTGTGTTCTAAATTTGGTGACAGGGGAGTTCTCGGTGTTTTCTAAGAGTGTAAAGAGGTCCTGAGACTAAAAAGTGTGAGAACCAGTGTACTATAATCTTTCAAGGAAGTTCTCATTTCAACTTCGTTTAGAGTGAGCTACCTTTGATTTAATAGAAGATTTTTCTCAGTTGTATTTTTAATTGTACTGATTTCTGCCCTAATATTTAGTTTTTTATTCCTTTTGTTTAGTCCCCCCCACCCCCCCAGCTGGTTTCTTAAGATAGACCCTAAGTCGTTGGTTTCAGATATTTCTTCTTTTCTAATTTAGGCACTTAATGTCATACATTTTTCTTTAAGTATTGCTTTAATGGTATTCTTTCTATGCATTTAAAAGTGTTGGATTTTAATTTTCATGTGGTTCAAAATATTTAAAAATTTCTCTCAAGATTTCTTCTTTGACTTATTTATTTAGAACTGTGTTGTTTATTTACCATATATTTCAGGATTTTCCAAACTCCTTCCTATTGATTTCTAGATAGTTCTGTTATGATTTGAAAATGCAATTTTATGATTTCTATTCTTAAGATTAGATCTTATTTGTTTTATGGCCTTGAAGATGACCTGTCTTCTTGTATGTTTCATATACATTGGAAATAATTGGGAATAGACCATATATTAGAATGTTTCAGAATAATACAGAAAAAACGGCGTATGCAGTGGTAGATCACAAAACCCATTTATTCACCTTATATCCCCTTTGGAATGTGACTTTGCAGTTTGTTGCATCACAGAGTGAGGTCCATTTCTCCACTCTTTGAATCTGGGGTGGTTTAGTGAGTTGCTTTGACTAATGGGATCAATGGAACTGATAGTGTAAAAGTCCTAAGTCTAGGCCAGCCCTTTCACTCTTCTTTCTCTCTCTTGCAATAATCCTGCCATCACCATAAAAGCAAGCCTAGGTTAGCCTAGTGGAGCATGAGACAGTAGGTAGGACAAAGTTGAGACCTCCCAGGTATTTTGAATCCACTCAAGTTTGGCCCAGATCAGCAGAGCTGCCTGGCTAACCCTAGCTGATGACAGAGATCTGAGTGAAGAGGGCTAAGACCTGACTGCCCAGCTGACTGACAGGAGAAACAGTAATGGTTGTTGTTTAAGATTCTAAGTTTGGGGGATAGTTTATTAAAATGCATGTGATAATTGATAACTGACACATGGCCCAGGTCTAAACTTAGTTACTCAAAGCATGTTTACATGGAAACATGTAAAAAAAGAGTTACAGACACAGGTAATTAAATTCAAAGTACAGTATTACAACTTTTGTGGTGACAGAAGTTCATAGTTCTTCACAAAGGCACATCTCTCCCTCTTTCTACCTTTGATTACCTGCATCCATTAAAAAAAAAAAAATCCTTTTCAGTAATGCTTTTAGACAAAAACAAATGAAAGACTGTTTAGTCTTAATGATTCAGTGTGCACTCTGGGGATAGAGTCTTCCACCCATGATCTATATGATCTTGAGAGATGATACTAGTGCCTACCACATGGAGCTGTTGAAAGGGTGAAATGAATTAATGTTTATAAAGTGCTTAGAAGAGTGCACGGCAAGTAGTAAATAGAGTTGACCCTTGAACACGAAGGACTTATAATGTGTTGGTCCACTTATACTCAAATTTTCTTCCACTAAATGCATACCAGAGCAGAATGCCATCTGAGGTTGGTTAAATCTGTGGATGCGGAACTGTGTCTATTGAGGGTTCACTGAAAAGTTATACCTCGTCTACTGCGTGGAGGGTTGGTGCCCTTAACCCTGAGGGTCAACTGTATTATAAAAGTAAATGTTAAGCAAGTTATTCTTAGTTTCATTAAGTGCAGACATCCTATTACTGGGAAATTACAAAGCTTATGCACTTAAATTACTTCATAAAGAAGTCAGTCTTCAAGAGTAATTTTATTAGTAAGTTTGATATATCTAATATGCTTGAAATATTTTATTCTATTACCAATCACAGCACTCAAAATGCTACTGAGACTTACTTGCTGGTTATGCAGAGCAGGCAGTAGAAAAGTAATAGCATTTACAGGTCAGTTCACAGAGCAAATGTATGTTCTGTTAAATTCTAAAGAAGCCTTTCTTGAGTGATTTTACACTATAAAAGTTTGAGGTTAGCAATTCTGTGACTATGAAAAAAAAAAAAGCCCTTGAACTCCTTGCAGCTTTAAAAACATTCTTAAAATTTAACCTTTTTTTTTTTTTGCTGGACATAATGCTAATTATATTACCATTCAACTGTAAGGTCCTTTTCTTCCTGCTAAAAATAGTAATATTTGAGGCTCCTAAAGTAGTTATTTACATTTATATTAGCTTGATAGATGCTGCTTTAATTTTTTTATTTTTTTGAAATCACAGTTTGTGTTAAAGAGATTTTTCTAAAGTGTGGAAAAATATTTTTATAGGGATTACACTGTCAAAGGTCAGAAGGAAATATAGTATAGCTATGTTCTGTAGATATATGTCTATACTTGTACTTTGGTCCTTTCCAAAAAGCATTTGAAGTAACTTCTAAAAATATAATGGTACAGGATGAAAATTATTTAAAGGGAACACCAATTGAAGAATGTAAAAGGAAATTGTTTTTTCCCTTCATGCATTCCTTTCTTTTTCTTTGCTTCTCTGTTTAAGAATATTTTTGCATGGAGTAGAAAATCAGATGTTATAGAAAAGTTGATATTGCCAAATTTATATTAAGGAGACTATATATTCTAAGAAGTTGCTGACCCATTTGGAGGTTGAAGCAAAGCAGAACTTTCAAGACTAGAAAGTCATCAATAGATATGATATAATGTCATATCATATATTAATATATATCTATCTGATATACAGTTAACTCCAATTCATTGATTACTCTTTGGGATGAAATAGAATTAGAGCAAAAGGCTTGAGGAATTTTGTGGTCTCCTTAATGTAGATTGTATAGAACTCATCTGTATAGTGTACATATTTCTAGTTACAACACTGATGATGTTTTCCAGATGTAAAATCTCCTTAGGGCAGTGCTGGACAGAAACTAATTAACTCCATATGCTGAGAAACTGAAGCAAAAAAAGGGTATTTATTTAATTAGACTTGAGTCACAAAAAGCTTTTAATTTTTATCTTTCAATAAAGACTATATAAATGATTTCACAGTAAATATTTTATAAAATTTTTAAATGAATGTTTAAATGGTCTCACGCCTAAGAAATCAAAAGCAAATAAATTTGTAGGAAAAAGAATGTTGTAACGGTTGTTTCCTAATCTGTTTAATGCGATTAGTTCTTGAAGAAGTGAAAGTCCATCTAGGAAGGATTTTGGAATTCTAGACAGAAAGCACCTGAAGTTGGAGAAAATAAGCACAGGAAAACATATGCAGGTAGACTCTAGTGATAGTCAGCTACCACATAGTATCACAGTGTACCACAGAGTATCACAGATTGAGGGACTTCTGGTCTGGCTCCTGATTTGTAAGGATGGAAGTAGTAGTATAGACTGATGAGGTACAGAGGGCTCAGAGCATCTGAGATAGTCCGTAAGACACAGCCTAAGAGGGGGAACAGAAACTTTATAACCAGTTGGGATGTATGATTAATAAACGTTAACTTGGAAGGTTGAGGAGAATTTTGTTTGGCAGTATTCTTGGGGACTGAACTCTTAAGAAATGCAGTCATCATGGAGTACAAATCCATAGTCCTAAGAGGTTGGTGAGAAGGATCAGAATTTGAAAATATACAGACACTGGAAAGAAAGTTTAATAATAGCCATGTATGTGGCACTTTAGGAGGAGAGAGAAATGTTAAGAAGAATTTTAGGCAACATGGTGTGTGATGTACTATGTAAAACTTACCTGGTACTGCCCCTTTCAGGAAAACCATGGTAAATACATAATTTCTCGAGGCTCACGCAATACTTGGTTTTTTTTTTTTGTTTGTTTGTTTCTTGGTTGATACGCATGGCTTCATGGAAGCTCCATTATGCTTTATGTGTCTATATCCTTTTACCTAGGGTTATCCAGAATATTTCCTTTTAAAGGAATTGTTCTTTCCTCTAAAAACTCAACATGCACATCAAAAATTCTCTAGGAAATGAAAAATTTTTATCCAAAATTTGGAGATAAGAATACAATATTAACTCATTTTTTTTTTTTAAAAAGAGAATAGATCATTGTCTCTTATAGATACCTACTGCCTAACACTCAATATCTAACTTCTTTTTATGGGCATACTGTTTGTTACTGAAATAAAACACACTTTATACAAACCAGATTCTTCTTGTAGTTTTCTAGGTAACTGATGTCATCACCTTCTCTGTTTTAAAAAAGTGGGATCTATTTCCTCACCCTGTATTTACCAGTGTAGTGAAATATGTTCAGTAATGTTCTCATATCCCTCACCATCCATGGTTGTAGATTGAGTAGTAGTGGAGAAGAAGTTCCTGGGGTCTAGTAGAGAGGCATATTGTAGACTATTAGTCATGGTATATGACAAAGCTTTCGGAAGCCAACTGAAATATAACAAGTGGCAAGCAAAATCTTCATCGTTATTTGCTTATTGCAGTAAGAAGCATCTTTCTTACTTACTTAATTTTCAAGGCTACCTAAAATCCTGCCAAAGTAAGGATCAGTGGTAGTCATTGGCCTGAAAATCCAGCTCAGCCCTACAGCTCCCTTTCTGTAACATGTTTTATTATGCCTCCCTTACAGGGGTTTGGCTTCCCTGCTGGCTCAGACAGTCAAGAACCTGCCAACAATGCAGGAGACATGGGTTCAGTCCCTGGGTCGGGAAGATTGCCTGGAGAAGGAAATGGCAACCCACTCCAGTATTCTTTCCTGGGGAATTCTGTGGACAGAGGAACCTGGAGGGCCACAGTTCATGGGGTCACAAAGAATAGGACATGACTGAACGACTAACACTTTACTTTTACTTTACAAAATAAACATAATGCCCTAATTGTAAAAATGGGATAGAAGCCAACAAAAAATATATATTAATATATAAAGAACATGTATTTCAGTATGTAAATCCATGAGCACAAGTACACGGGAAGCATGATGATGTCATGAGGGGCTTGCACATGCACAGAAGCATGCTGCATGCAATAACTAAGGATGCAGATTGTAATGTACTGATAAATTGAGAAAGCATGACTGATGATAGTATGATTTTCCAAAATGATAAGCAATTCTTGGTTAAGTGCTAGATAAAAATACTACATGTTTTGCTTCATTTTCTTAGTGCCTGCTGTGTGATCTTTGATGAAAGGATGCAAAAAATACTTTGTATTTACATATAAAAATGGAATTAGTTTCTAGGCCCAAGTAATTATTAACAGGTTTTTACCTACAAGAATCTTGTGTGTTTTTTGTCATAATTTGTGCAGTCCTGGTCCTCATATTGTGGTGTATCTGGCATGTCTAAATGCCACCAGTGTCCCTCCCAATTATTTTGACAACCAAAAACATTCCAGTCAGTCAGTTAGCTAACTGACATATTCACTAACCACCTAGTAACTACTAAAAAATAGTCCTGTCTCAGTTGAAAATGTTGTTGGTAGGAAGAGTATAAATACAACAATTACTTGTATATCTGTCTCCTGCAAACAGTAGACTCCTCTTGGTGGTTTTAACAGTTAATTTTCTCTTCTTGATTTTTTCATAGGCTAGGTCTTTAAATATTGCATCCTCCATGCATAGCTAATTTCTGAAAACTTCTAATAAAACTCCATCCCCTGGAAGTGTTTGTGAAAAAGTTTATTTATTTATGGGGGTACTGGGTCTTCGTTGCTGTACGTGGCTTTCTCTAGTTGTGGTGAGTGAGGGTTAGTCTTCATTGCAATGCATGAGCTTCCCATTGAGCTGGCTTCTCTTGTTGCAGAACGTGGATTCTAAGGTGCGTGGGCGCAGTAGTTGTGCACAGCCCCAGCTATCCTATGGCATGTGGAATCCTCCCAGACCAGGGATCGAACTAGTGTCTCAGGGATCGAATTAGTCCAGGTGGACTTTCAACCACTGGACCACCAGGGAAGTTTAAACTGAAAAGGTTTCATAGATAACTAGTCATAAAATAAAACTCGAGTGTGATGGGCAGAAAAATGGCCCCCCAAAATGTCCATGTCCTAACCCCCAGAATCTATGATTATGCTACCTTAGCTGGCAAAAGGGACCTTGCAGATGTGATAGAATTAGGGATTTCAATTATTCTGGATTATCTGGTTGGTCCCAATGTGATTGCAAAGTCAGTAATAAGTGAAAGGGGGAGGCAGGAATGTGAAGAGTCAGAGATTGAAGATGCGGTTCAGCTGGCATTGAAGATGGAAGGAGGGGCCCTGAACCGAGTAATGCAAGGTGGTCTCTAGCAGCTGGAATAGGCAAACAAACTAACTCTCCCCCGGAAATTTCAGAATAAACACAGTCCTGCTGACACCTTGGTTTTAGCCCCGTAAGACCCATTTTCTACTTCTGACTTCTGGAATTGTAAGATAGTAATTTTGTGTTAAGTCACATACTCACTGATTCCACCTTAACCCCCAAGTCAGACAGCTGCATCCATACCCATAGCTGTTTCAGTTGCTGAGTAGTTCACTTCAGTTGGACTTTCACTGTTGGCATTCAGCACTAGTGCTAAACTGAATAGGCAAGTCAAATAGAATGGTATTGTGTTTTTCTTTTCTGAAGCAGGTGTACCTAAGAATGAGAAATATGGGCTGCTCTTGTCCCTCGTTTCTAGGTATAGCTATTAGGAAATATTCAAGCATAGTTTGAACAAAGTGACAGTTTTCTTCATAGGCAGACTCTATTAATAGCATTCAAATTAGCTTCAGTAGTTTAGGGACTGTTTTATTTAACTGTATCCTCAGTCCCTCACAGAGTACATAGCATTGAGTAGATTTTGAATGAATGAATGGGTGTTACTTATAGCTTGTCAGAGAATTACTTACCTTCTAGTACCTCAGCACATCATAAACTTATTTCTCTGAAAATTATTTAATGCTCTCTAGGGTTTAGAGAGAATAAATATAACACCAATCAATTTGGACAATATGTTTCGTTTATAGTCCTTAATTTGCTGGTAGGTCTCCTTATTTGATTTTTCTTTTCCTTTGATCCTCTGCTTTTCTCCATTTTTCCTTTTCTGCTTGAGAAAATGACCCATTTTTGGGCTGCAAACATTTCCTCTTAGTGGTTGATTTGAAGCATGAGTATTAATAGAGAAATTCCACTAATGAGATATAACATGAAAAAACTACAATAAAATATAAAATCTGGGGTTGTTATAGCCACAATATTAAGTTTCTCCTGCTATACAATTTAAAACTTGTTTGTTCATTATAAAAATTTATATTTCTACCTTGCCACTCAATACCATTTACCTAACCTTCAATGTAGTTGTAGTTTAGCTCAGAAAAGTCCATGTTGCCCCATCACAAAAACACATTTAGTGCAAATGAATTGATTCCTTCCTTCATATAGCAACTCTGTATGATTAATGAATTAGTCTATTAAACTTTGAATTGAAGAGGAACAATCAATGGAGTAAATATTTTTGAATCATTAGGTACAACATTAACTCTCAAGCAAGCCTCTTTGGTGAAGCTATATTTTCATATAATGTTTTCAGTGTGTTATTTGATAAGAAGAGACGTTCTCAGTAAGGTCGTGGTACATAACTATTAATAAGCATTGAAGTCCTAACAACATCGGCTGTCAAACCTGTGTGTATCAATGTGAATTAAGGAGGTTTTCTTCTCCTAAGAGGAAAATAGATTGTCATAGGTTAAACAGTGATCAGCAAAACAAAGGCAATGTCAGCTTGATAGAAAGCCTTCAGTTTAGAGGAGTGACCTTTAAAAGGGAATGCATAAGTAATCTCACCATAATCACTTGGTGCAATATTTTGGGTTCACAGTTTATGTTGCAGTAAAGCATATCTATTGATTTGATTTTTAAAATTTTTTCCCTTTGGGAAATCACCTCAGATTTTTAAATTAAAGCAAAAGACTGTAATGACAACAAAATATGAATAACTAAAACAATCACAGAATGAAATACTGGTTTGAAAAAGTCACCCTTTAAAGACATCGTGGAAAGTCAAAGTATTTTCAACTCGGCTCCAACTTACACAGAGCAAGTAGAAAATAGTTGTTGGTGTGGAGTTACTGACCCAATATATTTTAGTTTAGTTGTTTGGCTGTGTTGTGCAGTATGCAGGCTGTTAGTTTCTTGACCAGAGAGGGACCCTGCGCCCCCTGCACTGGCCGCATGGAGTCTGAGCCACTGGGCCACCACGGCGTTTTTATCCTTAGTAATCCCTAGTTCCAGTTGATCCATGGCTTCTGTTACTTAGAATTGTGCAAAGAGGACTGACATAACATTTTATTTCATACAATAGCAAAAATTACCCTTCTTCCATTCAGACTGAGCATTAGATTTAGTACCCCAAAGGAAAGGAGAAGGTTAAAAGTGGAAGCCTGTTTGTTCTCGTTCCAGAACATGTGGAAAAGACCTATATCTGACTTCTTTTTTCCAGCCTGATAAGTTTGTAAGAAAGCAAAAGAAAAAAAAGAAAGTAGCTTTTGTTCATTCTTAAAACAAGCGTGTAATGCTTTTGTAGTAAAATATTTAAGTGAATATACAGATAACTAAATAAATAGGCAGAAACTTGCTTTTCTGGTCAAGTGAAACATTTACAGGGACGTGAAAGTTACCCAAGTTTTGGTTTGCTAACGTGGCAACCAATTTGATATTTATTTTAACATGCTGTTTCTCAAATAACTTCAGCTTAAAATATCCAGTATGTCAAGGTGCCATATTTGGGGGTAGCATATCCTGAGCCCTGTCAGAGACATTTCAACTCTGGAGGCTTTCTATCCCATTTAACCAGTTAGGAGACCACACTTCTTATCCCAGCTAGCTAGCTGGTTGAATTAACAAGTCAGTCCCTCTGGATCTTGTTTGCTTATCCATGAAAACACAGAAGTAAATTACATGATCTATACAAGACTCCTACCTTAAAAACAATTTATGAAATTAAAATATGCATCTTTAAAATTAACTTCTAGTTCAGAGAGTGTTTCTGTTTTCTTGTCAGTTAACTTTTTAAAAAAAATATAGTGTTCTTTAGAATGAGACTACTGGATATTAAAATTCCAATTGTATTTTTAAGGAGGGACTATATACCTTACCGAAATACATATATATACATATTTTTTGGCCTCAGGTTGTTAGCATGTTGAGTTTGAATTTTCTATTATGCTTTTGAACACTCCTCAATTCTACATATACCATTTGTATTTCAATAAAATTAAACTAAATGTATGTCACTTTGCATGTAGGAATGAACAAGCAAATGAACAGTATATAGCCACATATTTCAGTAGATTAAACTGAACTGAAATTATCCTTCATGCTGGCACTATAATAGGCTATTGATCGCAGATTGCATTTTTCTGTTTCTCTATAATTGAATTTTGTTCCCAAATGAACGAGTATGTTCATTTTCAGGTTGCATTTAGTGAAATAAAAAACTGCATCTGGGATCAGTTTTATCATGTGCTCAATGGAAGACTAAGCCTTTCATTGAATTAAGTATGGAACACTGTGACTATTAAAAAAAGTACACCACCTTCTTGGAAGAAATTTTTTTCCAAAAAAGCTAACATTTAAATCTTCATTGCTTTAAAAAATTCTGCATAACTATACCCTTACATCAGACTATTTGCGAAAATATAGAACTTTCTCCTATGAGTGAAAACTGATATGATGCAATTACATAAATTAACCCATTTATAGGAACTAAAATTTAAACTAAAGAAAATAAGACAGAATTTAAAAATAAAAGGATCTTCAAGTAGAGAATAGTTGTCTGCCAAAACTAGAGGTGATTTTCTGTCTTAGGCTAGACCTTCCTTTGGAAATTTTTAATAGTAATGAGTTGGAAATTTTAGGAAGCTAAGAGAGAGATCATTCTGTTGTTTTTGAGATTGCACCCAAGTACTGCATTTTGAACTCTTGTTGACTATGAGGGCTACTCCATTTCTTCTAAGAGATTCTTGCCCACAGTAGTAGATATAATGGTCATCTGAATTAAATTCACCCATTCCAGTCCATTTTAGTTCACTGATTTCTAGAATGTTGATGTTCGCTCTTGCCATCTCCTGTTTGAACACTTCCGATTTACCTTGATTCATGGCACATCCCAGGTTCCTATGCATCAGACTTGACTTCCATCAGCAGTCACATCCACAACTGGGCATTGTTTTCACTCTGACTCTGTCTCTTCATTCTTTCTGGAGTTATTTCTCCCCTCTTCTCCAGTAGCATATTGACACCTACCGGCCTGGGGAGTTCATCTTTCAGTGTCCTATCTTTTTGCCTTTTCATACTGTTCATGGGGTTCTCAAGGCAAGAATACTGAAGTGGTTTGCCATTCCCTTCTCCAGTGGACCACGTTTTGTCAGAACTCTCCACCATGACCTCTCCGTCTTGGGTGGCCCTATATGGCATGGCTCATAGTTTCATTGAGTTAGACAAGGCTGTGGTCCATGTGATCAGTTTGATTAGTTTTCTGTGATTGTTGTCTTCATTCTCTCTGCCCTCTGAGGGAAAAGGATAAGAGGCTTATGGAAGCTTCCTGATGGGAGAGACTGACTGTGGGGAAAACTGGGTCTTGTTCTGATGGGTGGGGGCCATGCTCAGTCAATCTTTAATACATGTTCAATAAATCTTTTAATCTGTGTGGATCACAACAAACTGGAAAATTCTGCAAGAGATGGGAATACCAGACCACCTTAACTGCCTCCTGAGAAATTTGTATGCAGGTCAAGAAGCAACAGTTAGAACTGGACATGGAACAGTGGACTGGTTCCAAATTGGGAAAGGAGTACAGAAGCCTGTATATTGTCACCCTGCTTTTTTAACTTATATGCAGAGTACATCATGAGAAATGCTGGGCTGGATGAAGCACACGCTGGAATCAAGATTGCCAGGAGAAATATCAGTAACCTCAGATATGCAGATGACACCACCCTTGTGGCAGAAAGTAAAGAGGAACTGAAGAGCCTCTTGATGAAAGTGAAAGAGGAGAGTGAAAAAGCTGGCTTAAAACTCAACATTCAAAAAACTAAGATCATGGCATCCTGTCTCATCACTTCATGGCAAATAGATGGGGAAACAATGGAAATAGTGACAGAGTCTATTTTCTTGTGCTCCAAAATCACTGCAGTTGGTGACTGCAGCCATGAAATTAAAAGACGCTTACCTTTAGAAGAAAAGCTATGACCAACCTGGACAGCATAATAAAAAGCAGAGACATTACTTTGCTGACAAAGTTCCGAATAGTCAAAGCTGTGGTTTTTCCAGGGGCCATGTATGGATGTGAGATGTTGAATCATAAAGAAAGCTGAGTGCTGAAGAATTGATACTTTTGAACTGTGGTGTTGGAGAAGACTCTTGAGAGACCCTTGGACTGCAAGGAGATCCAACCAGTCCATCCTAATGGAAATCAGTCCTGAATATTCATTGGAAGGACTGATGCTAAAGCTGAAACTCCAATACTTTGGCCATCTGATGCAAAGAACTGACTCATTGGAAAAGACCCTGATGCTGGGAAAGATTGAAGGTGGGAGGAGAAGGGAGCAACAGAGGATGAGATGGTTGGATGGCATCACACACTTGATGGACAGGAGTTTGAGTAAGCTCTGGGAGTTGGTGATGGAGAGGGAAGCCTGCCATGCTGCAGTCCATGGGGTCGCAAAGAATCAGACATGACTGAGCGACTGAACTGAACTGAAGGGATATCATTTAAAGACGTTTGGGTGTTCTTTATTCTTTATCACTTGAGGTGCTTCCAGTAATATTCAGAGACTGGCCACACCACTTTCAGTCTTCTACCTTAAAGTGACAGTCTTCAACTGTCCAGCATGTCTTGGGTCTCAAAGCTTTTCATTTGTTCTTTGGTGATTGTGTGCAGATAATAGAGGGTCTTATTTTCATCCCATGGCCTTTTAGCGGACACAAGGTTACTGTTGAAACAAAGTGGGAATGTTTCTGACCCTTTCTGAACTTTCTCTTGGTGGGAAAGGGGAGAGATGGGCCAATGGGGAAATTCAGTGACAGAGCATTCTCTCAGGACCCACTGTTCAGGCCTCTGGGAAAACTTCCCTACTTCTCTTGCCCAAAGTCCTGGAAGCAAAATGCTGGGAAGATTGTGTCTTGTGGTGGTGTTCACATTATAAAGAACACAGCTTCAAGGCATGGAGAGAATGTGAACAGAAGAAACACTTAAGAGAAGAAAAATGAATGGATTTAGCATATCCTTCTAGCAGAGAGCTTGAATGCAGTAGTGCCATTTTCTTGTTTCACTTTGTGTTCCAGCATGTGGGTTTGGAAGTACTCATAAGTTAGCATTCTCAGTGGTTGCATACAGTGGCTGAGGAATATTTTGCAGTGGTAAACAATTTGTTTTATTCTTAAATTTGTATGCTTCTTTGTTTAGATACAACATGTATTAAGTTATTACCACATTGACAACTAGATGGCTAGTGAAGGCTAACATTGGGAATGGTTTTTTTTGCTCTAAAGTATTTAATAATATTAATAAATGTTTTTAAAGTTAAATCTATTGACGTTAAATCGTTTCTATTAAAATTAACCCACTAGTGTGGGCTTCCCTCATAGCTCAGTTGGTAAAGAATCCACCTGCAATGCAGGATGCCTTTTAATTTTAAGAAATAGTTTTGCATATTTTAAGATGAAAATAAACTATAAGATATATGAGGAATAATTTAATTTTTTAACATTTACTTTAACTTGTTGCAGTCCTTTAATGGACGGGAACCTAGTGGTCCGGAGTCAATGATAAGAAAGTGAAAGAGAGAAAGAAGCTGATACTCCCTGGTTTAAGCAGAGAACCAATAAAACCCTAGAACAGGGCTTGCACCGCTCACGAAGGCACAGGGCGCCCTCTTGAGGGGTTCTTGAAAACCCGGGCAGGAGAATGAGCTCTGCGGGTTTCTAAGCTCCAGAGAGTTAGCCGGAGGGGGTTGGGGGGAGAAGAGAGAGAGAGACACGGGGACCCCAGCTCTGATGGAGCAAAGGTGCTTTAATGATCTTTCTGCGAGTATATATAGGCCGTTGTACAGGGAATTTCTTCCGACAATGATAAAGATCAGAAAACCAAGCGTACAGCAACCGTTACCAAGGGAACAAGCGATTAACAATGGTCATAGGGTTAGGAGACGGTCCATATCTCAAGAAAGAGGATCGAGACTAAGCAGTTTTGCCGTAAGGAGAATGTTTACTGAAGGAGATTCATGCATGTGTCTCATCCTATGACCTCAGTCCTGGGAGCAGCGTGCCGTTCCACTCGTTCCTGTTGCCAGGGACTGATGAGGAACAGAGGATTTATGAGAAACAGCACGTAGGAATCCTCCTGTTAAACGTTCTCTGACATTAACTCACATTTTTATACAAATATATCCACATTTGAGGGGCTTCCCTGATAGCTCAGTTGGTAAAGAATCTGCTTGCAATGCAGGAGACCCCGGTTCAATTCCTGGGTTGGGAAGATCCACTGGAGAAGGGATAGACTACCCACTCCAGTATTCTTGGGCTCCTCCTGTGACTCAGCTGGTAAAGAATCTGCCTGCAGTGCAGAAGACCTGGGTTTGCTCCCTGGGTTGGGAAGATCCCCTGGAGAAGGGAAAGGCTACCCACTCGAATATTCTGGCCTGGAGAATTCCATGGACTGTATAGTCCATGGGGTCACAAAGAGTCAGACATGACTGAGTGACTTTCACTCACTCACTCATCCACAATTGAATCCTTTGAAAACAATTATATTTACTTTTTAATTCTTTAAATCACTGGGGATCAATCAGTACATCAAGAGGGTGATAAAAATAGAAAAAAGTGGAATTTTATTTTTTAAGCACTTCACTTGAAAGTGAAGCTCAGGAAAGAGTGGGGGGAAGGAAGAGAAAATTTACAAAGAGACAGGAAAGTAAAAGTGAAGTCGCTTAGTCGTGTCCGACTCTGCGACTCCATGGACTGTTGCCTACCAGGCTCCTCAGGCGACAGTCCATGGCGTTTTCAGGCAAGAGTACTGGAGTGGGTTGCCATTCCTTCTCCAGGGGATCTTCCCGACCTAGGGGTTGAACCTGGGTGTCCCACATTGCAGGCAGACGCTTTACCATCTGAGCCACAGGGAAGCCCAGGTTGCTTAAAATTTTAAAAGCTAGAAATGGAAAGTTTCCTTTGAGCGTGACCTATGTAAAAATCATGAATAAGACTATAAATTTTTATTTAATGATAATTATTGGTCAAAGCAAGGCAAATGAGAAAGAAAATTATCCCCATCAAACCCACAGTTTGAATAGGTTGTATGCAATCCCTGAAACTTGGTATTCTTTATTACATAAAGGTGGTTTTAACTACTGGTTAAAATGACGAGTATATGTTAGCTTCCAGTTGTGCTCATGCCCTGGTTCCTCATGTGAAGGATGGATCTTTCTATCCCTTCTGTTCTCTCTAAGCTCACTCCTCTCAGGCTTTTGTCCTCACAGCTTCTCTGAAACTACATCAGACAAGGTTACTAATGTCTGGCACCTTCTCCATTCCACAGTCAATTCTCAGTCCTCATCTTACTTGATTTCATTGTTGCTGTTCAGTTGCTCAGGTCATGTCCAACTTTTTGCGACCCCATGGACCGCAGCACGCCAGGCTTCCCTGTCCTTTACTATCTCCCGGAGTTTGCTCAAACTCATGGCCGTTGAGTTGGTGATGCCACCCAACCACCTCATCCTCTGTCGCCACCTTCTCTTCCTGCCTTCAGTCTTTCTCAGCATCAGGGTCTTTTCCAGTGAGTCAGCTCTTGGCACCCAGTGGTCAAAGTATTGTAGCTTCAGTTTCAACATCAGTCCTTCCAGTTTACTTGATTTAACAGCAGCTAATACAGCAGAGCAGTCACTCTTCTCCCCTTGATACACGTTTCTATTTTCCGCTAGGACAGCATACTTTCTTATTTTCATTTTATCTTAATCGGTTACTCCTCAATCCCTTTTTCTCTCTGTCTCCTTAATGCTGAAGTGCCCAGTGCTCAATCTTAGGCCATCTCCTCTGTGTCCACTCTCGTTCCTTAGGTGAGCTCGTCTATTCTCATGCTTTGAAACATCATTTTTGCTGACAACTTTCAAATTTATATCTCCTCTCCAGCTTTTCTCCTGAACTTCATATTCAAATATTCAACAGCTTAATGGACATCTCTCCTCAAGATGTTTGATATATCATGCTTAAAATGTGTAAACTGAACTGCTCATGCTAGCCGCCAAAGTTGTTCCCTCTGCAGTTCTGTATGTTAATGAATGATAACTCGATCCTTCTGGTTGCGACTTGTAGTCACCTTTTGACTTCCCTCATTCTCTTACAGTCCTCATTTTATTCATCTTTTAGTAAATCCTGCTAACTTTATTTTCGAAATATATCAAGAATCCCACCGAATCCTTTTATTACCATTGCTCTGCCTTGTTCTACCCCACTATCATCTTTCACTGCATTGGTCTCCTAACCAGTCTCCTGTTTCTACCCTTTATTCTTTCGTGTGTGTGTGTGTGTGTGTGTGTGTGTGTGTGTGTGTGTGTGTGTGTGTGTGTGTGTGTGTGTGTGTGTGTGTGTGTGTGTGTGTGTGTGTGTGTGTATGTGTGTGGCGGTGGTGTGGGGAGGGTGGTGCTCAGTCATGTGTACTGTTTGCGACCCCACGGACTGTAGACTCCAGGCTCCTCTGTCTATGTAATTTTCCAGGCAAGAACACTGGACCGGATAGCTATTTCCTTCTCCAGGGGTTCCTCACGATCCAGGGATCAAACCTACGTCTCTGGCATCTCCTGCGTTGGTAGATGGATTCGTTACCACTGTGCCACCTGGGAAGCCTCTTTCTTAGTCTTATTTTTAAGTGCTTTCTTCACTACCAGGCAGCCACTTAATTTAAAGCACTTAATCCTGAGACTTGTATAACCAATTTGAACTTTCTGAAGGATATATGCAAGCTTCATGAACATGGCCTCCATCATTCATTCATTTGACAAATATATCTTTCTTGAGTTTATATTAAGTGACAGGCGTTTTGCTTGGTCCTGGGAATACAAGCATAAATAAAACATAGCTGCAGTCTAAAGAAAATTACAGTTGAATAGAAAGAAAAAGACAGAAAACATCTCTCTTCACTATGAGAGATGGCATAGGGTGGGTAATTAGTTTGGATTTAGACATGTTAAATTAAAGGTGCTTTTGGGATATTCAAGTAGAGATAAATGGGTCTGGAGTTTATGAGAGAGGTTTTGTGTTATTGTCACATAGGAAGTGAA
This sequence comes from Cervus canadensis, assembly GCF_019320065.1. Lineage (NCBI taxonomy): Eukaryota > Metazoa > Chordata > Mammalia > Artiodactyla > Cervidae > Cervus > Cervus canadensis. Next base: position 61,346,821 of record NC_057400.1, read on the forward strand.
TAAGGTCACTCAGGAATAATGTGGAAAAAGGATATTGAGTCTAATTTTGTAAAACATTTATAATGGGAGGGAGAGAATATAATTATAGGGAATGTTTCTTTTCCTTTTGAACATAGGGTAGTATTGTGCTTCTCAGGTGACTGTGAAATTATTGCTTTGGTCACTGGAGCGTGAGCAGAAATGATGTGTATCACTTCTGGGGAGGAGCTGTAAGAGGCAATACAGGAGTCAGCTGGTTCCTTTTTCCTTGTCCTGATGATTATGAAATGTGTTGAGCTGAAGCCTCTGTCACCCTGATTCCCTGAGTGATTATCAGTATCAAAGTCCCTTAAGAGTGGTCCCAGACTTGCAGCGTAATTGAGGGAGACACTTTTGTTGGGTTGCACCAGTGTTTTGTTCCTTAGAACTCATAACCTTTTCTATCCTAATGATTCAGAGAGAGCCTTAAGAAAAAGAGATTTTCAAGGCGATTCAAGAAGAAAAATGAGGAAGAAGTTTCAAGAAGATAAAGACATCAAATGCTTCATTGCAAGATAGAGATTGAAAAGTGTTCATTTGATTTGGCATTTAGGAGGTCATTTGCAATTTTAGTAAGTTATGCAATGTGATAAAAACAGTGCCTTTCAAATGACAACCAAAGGGAAAAAAATCCAGATCTGGACTGGAGAAAGAGCAAGGCTCTTACTATTGCCATTTCCTTGCCTCTCATTTACTTTGCAAACATCAGTAATTGCTTATGAGTCTACCAGTTTCTCCTTACCGTTTCCCTGTCTTTGTTGGGGCCCTTTAGATTCTGTGATAACTTCCTCCATTCTTTCTTAGTAGAACTTCTTACAAGGGAAGCATATAATTTTAATTCGTACTTTTTCACCTCTTCAGCCTATTGCAAATTGACTTTTGACCTCATTGATTTAGTGAAATGGCTCATGGCAAGGAAATTTTTCATAAAAATCATATATAATTAGCTTTTAAACTTTCTGCATAAATCTCTTTAATTTTATATTATGACACAGTACACAATTATTTGCTGAGTAGTTCACTTCCTCTTAGCCGAAGAGAAAATTGAAACTGTCAGTCAAACTGTATGGAATAAGAAATAACATTTTTATTAGCAGTAAACAGAAACTTGTACAATAAAAGTATTTTTGTGTCACTTGAAATATTACCTTCAGTTGCAAGTTTTGAAAGTATTCAAGGTATTTTCTGTTCTTATTTATTTTAGTTGGGATTTTGATTGCAGGCAGCTTGCTTTAATTTTTTTTTCCTCCTGCCTTACAGTCATGATACTTGAGCACACATATAATGAGAAGCCTTATTCAATTTGAGACTTCTCTCTAGTAATGCAATAACATTACAAAGATTTTCTTCATTTAATCCTCAATCAACTTTTTTGAAGGGTTTTTTATTTTCCCCCTATTTACAGATGAAGAAATGAAAACTCAAACAGGAAGATAAATTACCATATTTACATTGCCACAGCTTATGAGTGTGTGTTTGCTCAAGTCTGGGTTTTCTGGTTCTGAGTTTAGAGCTGTTTTTACTATCCTCAGCTGCTTAGATGCAGTAGGAGTACATAATTAACAACATAGATACAGTAACACTTCAAAGGAAAGTAATTTTTTAAATGGACAGTTTTGTTCAAAGATTGCAAGACCATACATTTCTGCTAATTTAAGTTATTTTGTCAAGATCTTATATGTTGAATGAGTTTAGATATTAGATGAGTTTAGGTTGGCGGTAATGAACTATTCTGCACTTTAGTAGATATTCCTTTGTATCATTCTTCTCTAAACAGACATGGTTACACTATCTTTAACATAGAAATGGGTCTTTTGATACTCTTTTTTGTTTGTTTTTGTTTGATACTCTTCAGCAATGAGAAGAGGTTAAAGAAGTTTGTGTAGGACTAGTAGGAAGAGTAATTGGATATGATTGTTTTCTTAAATATAGCCACCAGACTGTTGATTTAAGTTTTGGTTTGTCTTAAAATATTCATGACAAAGTTTTGTCAGCATCTTTGGCTCATTTATCAGTGTCTATGAATCTTCAAAACAATACTCTGTAAGGCGGATATGTATATGATTAATATCTAGGCTGTCTAGATAATTTTAAAAATTAAAGGAATAGATCTGTGAACACTAGATTAAAAAACCTGGCTTTGCTTTTCTCACTTCAAATTTATATAAATAAAAGCCTCAAAGGCAGCCTCCTTGAGAATATGCCCACTCTACTGGAAACACTCAAGACAATAAGATTAACATTTATCGCTGACTCAGCAAGAAAAGAAATTCAGGGAATTTGGTTCTAGAAGGGAAGCAGAACAAACAAACAGGATGAGCAATCGTTTGCTGGAAGAAATAGAATTGTTTAGTTTCAGGCATATTTAAATTGAGAATGACAGAGGTTTACTTCCAGGGGCTACGAGCATGATCAAAAACCTGGAGCTAGAAGCATGTTATGTGGAAAACAGTGAGGCAGCTGCCTGTCTGCAGGAGGTCGACAGGGACAGGAAGGCCAGGCTGTAGGGAATGCTGTCGGTGTTAGAATGCATGCTGAATGCAGAGAAGAACTGTTTCTGTTCAAGACATTTCTTTCTTTCTCTGTTTTATTTAGATGTAATTGACATATAGCACTAGTGATATTATAATATCATTGATATATCAGTATATGTATTGATACATTGATATTTATATGTGCATTGTTGTATAAAACAAAATGTTTGCCACAATAAGCTTAGGTAACATCCATCACCTCACATAGTTACACAGTTTTTTATCTTGTGATGAGAACTGTTGAGATCTATTCTCTTAGCATCTGTCAAAAAAAGGTTCAATATTGTTAATTATAGTCATCATGTTGTATATTACACCTGTTGGGCCTGATTTTGAGTTTTGGAATTTGGAAGGAAGTAACCAGACTCAAGAAGCTTAGCTTTTACTGTTTTTACAAAGTTTTGGTTTCATAGACTAGTGAAGTTACTAAAAGAATTCTTTTTTTTTTTTTTCTAAAAGAATTCTTGAGGACTAGCGTATAGTTGTCGAATATTTATTTATCTATGGAAGGATGTTTAAAAAAATCACCATATTTTATCTTCACTATTTCAGAAAAGAATTGAATTTTAACCTCAAATTATAGGTAGGAAGGGCAAGAGTGTCCTTCCAGAGTAAAGGACAGAACATTAAAAATGAATAATCTTGGTGTTATTAAAGACTTACTGCGTTGTCCTTATTTTCTCATTTCCTCTTTCACCAGTGAAACTGTCATACACTTGCATGTCTCCTTAGATTGATGGCTGAGATTTACTGAGCTAGGAGAATATCGTAATTATTCAGGCATAAGATGATGAGAACTGGGAAAGGAGTAGAAAGAACAAGTGAAGGAAAGGAAGATGACAATGAGAGAATGACTGTATTCGTGACAGACGGATGTAGAAGAAAAAGGAAGAGAGTGAAAGACGCCTACCAAACTGTACTGTGCCCTTATAATTTTTAATAGTCACATGGCACGTAACATTGCCCCAATTCATCTCATAAGAGATCTTTTGGAATGGCATGTCAACCGATTGATGTCTTGCTGTTGTCTTCATCAAGACCAGAAATGCAATTTGCTTGACATATGAAGATCACGTTTTTATTGGTGATTGATGAGTTAAAATATTTCTCCATCTACAGGCAAACTGATCTTGAGTAAGATTTTAAAGGAGGAAAGAAAGTTTATTTTATTTATTTTTTTTGGAAGTTTATTTTAAAGGAGGTTAGAAAGCTACCTCGATGAACCACCATCAGATAGTCATATCAAGATTCCACAGATTTTTTTAAAAAACAGTTACCAGGATTCTTAACATTTAATACTGATGTTTTGTTCTTGAGTCTTGAGACTGACCATTTAGCCATTGCCAGGTTTTAGTGATGTAGAGTTTCTGATTCTTTTTCTTTCTCAGTAGGATGATGCTGTGATATAAGAGGAGGTATAAGAGTTGTTATATTTGTAGAAAAAGAGCAAATATGCTTTGTGACTTTGGAAATTTATTTATTTAATATTTCAAAGTTACTCACAAGAGGATACCTTGTTTAGGAAAGAAGGTTTTTTTTTTTTTTTCTTTAGAGGAGGAAATGTGTTCAGAAATAGTTAATGGTAACTGTGTTATTTACTGGATGTTGATCTACAGCATTAATTTAAGAGGTACTTTATCTATGATTGTAGACTTCTTTTAAACGTCAAAATCTGGAAAGGCTAAACTGGCTCACTCCACTGCTAGGTAATAGCTAGTATTGTCTTTGATGTAGGGCATTTAAAATGAAATTTTGAGGTACATTGTAAAAAATCACCAGTTCACTTACTATACAATATCTTGGAATGTGAATATCTGAAAGAAAAAATTTCAATAAATGGAGTTACTTGCTGGAATTCACAACACAATAACAAGAAAAGTTTTGCAGCTTTGATTATAAAAGAAATGAGTTATTTAATTTTACCCTTAGGTGCTGGTACACAGTTTCAGCACCCAGTAAGAAGTCTGCATTTATTTAAATAACTTAAAACAATTATTAAAAGAAAGTTGCTAGAAATAAATGGCATTTATATAAGAAGGAGACGAAGTTCAAACTGCTACTGCTTTAAAATTTAAAAGAAGAAATTCAAGTTCAGAACAGGATGTAGGATTTAGTAACAATTAGCAGCAGAGCAATTTCAGTCCCTTAGTTCCTTTGTGATAGCTATGTTCATCATTTAATCATTTTACAAAGAAAGGAATAGAAATGTTACTTTTGATTCTTATCAGCACTTGTGACTGAAAACTTTATTATATGTTGTAAATACTTATGGCCCCAAATAGCTATTTGATTTACAGTTTAAGTATTGAAATATAATGAAATAGTTTCTACTGTGTTTGTAATCACTGCAAGAGCAGTATGAATCATCTTTCAAATAAAAATACTTCCTTTTTTGACCTTTCCCAAAGATGTTTCAAAGTACAAAATGCCACTTTTTTTGGTCTGATGTCCCCAGACCTTTATTCATCATCTTGAAGGTGATTATTTTCTTAGTTGATCCTAGCCTTGCCAAAGAGTTCTATCTAGAGATTTAGATATATTATTAACTTAGAAAATAAATTTCAAACTACTCATGCTGTTTTACCTAGAATTATTACATTATTAAGGGTAAATATCTTATTAAACTCAATAGGGAGTCAGAAAGTGAATAAACAAGATTTATTTCTAAAGGAGGTACCTGAGTGTATATAAAATAACTAACCAAAAAATTAAAGTTAATAAAATGGGGCAGCTAAACCATATAAGTCAACAAAATTTATATTGAAAAGAGCTTGTAAATATTAACTTCAATTTTCCTAGATTGCAATATGGAATTGCTATTATTTGAAGTCAAAACAAAACATGTGAGATATCTGATTTTATTAAATTTATTTCAACAGAGTTTGTGTGTGTCCTGAACCAGCTACACTTTTTGAGACACCATTCCAAATGCTCATGTTTACTAGCCCTTTAATCCTCACAGCACCACCTTGATTTGGGAGCTCTGGCTATACCCGTCTTCTAGATGAGCGAAGTAAAATGTAGAGCTCCAGATGAACAAACACCGCTTGGCAACTGTGTGGTCTTGGGTTGGAGTCATGTCACCTATTGAGAGTATCTCATGATTTCTTCTCATCCCTTGTACTCCTTCTGTCACCAAGTACTATAATTTTATTATTTCTTCAGATTTGTTCTATCTTCACCTTTCTGGGGCTCTTGCTATCTACACCTGAATAACCATCATATTATGGTCTAATAGTTTAGTAAATCTCAGGCATCATTCTGAGGACTTGAGAGGATTTGTGATAAAATTTTAGTACCCATCCTCTTTGCCTATTAACCTAGTTCTGGGTTTCAAAAAATGGTTTGTTTGATTCTTTGTGACCCCATGGACTGTAGCCCACCAGGCTCCTCTGTCCATGGAATTCTCCAGGCAAGAATACTGAAGTGGGTTGCTATTTCCTTCTCCAGGGATCTTCCCAACCCAGAGATCAAGCCTGGGTCTCCTGCACTGCAGGCAGATTCCTGACCATCTGAGTCACCGGGAAGCCCTCTTACACAAAAGCTATTGTTTATACACTGTTGTAGGAGCCACTGCTTATAGTCATTTTTGAAAATTATTAGAGTATAGTTGTTTTACAATGCTGCATTAGTTTCTGCTGTATAAAAAAATGAAATACCTTTATGTATGGGTAATTTTGTGTGTTTTGTCACTTTAATTCACAGGCCCCAGATACTGGACCTAAGAGGGTGGAGGGAAATTTTTTTTCTTCCCTGCAATCATGTTAGATGAGCTCTAGCTGCATGAACAAGCAGAATTATGGCTCTTGCTTCTTTGATAAAGAGATGAGGGCTGGCCAGCTCTGGCGTCTTGCTTGAAACCATTCATTTGAGATGTCAGTTTGCATTGCATTGAATTTCTGTGCTATGCTACACGGACTCTTTTGCTAGGACTTTCCAGCCTTTCACTGTTTGCTTCTCTCCTTTGCCTAACAGGAACATATGGCTATTTAAATCTAAATTAATTGAAGTTGGCTAGTCGCTATCCTATTGGACAGTCCAGATATTGAACACATCCATCACTGCAGAAAGTTCTTTTGACTAGCACTGCCTTAGTTTGTTGCTAAAGGACTTGAACTGTGAGGAGACATAACAGCATCACCTCTCAGCCTTGTGTTCCGTTGGCTATATTGCTTTCTTGACATCTATATGAAATTTACAGTCAAATAGGCTCAGCTAATGGAGCAATAATCCATATTTAATTGTCTTTGACTTTTGAAAGATAATGAAAATGGTGAAGTATTAACTACCTGTATAAAGCACTAAGGAACAGGAGCTACTTGGCTTAGCTATGAAGAAAGAGGAGATGATGTTAGTATAGTGTTCAGAGGAAAGGGAAATCAGCTGCAGTGATGTCATGCTGGGGTTGAGTTGGCTGACCCTGCCTGGCCGGGTAACTGTGCTTTTCCTCCCATGCCATTCCTTACCTCCCCAGTGAAAGAGATTTCCGAGATGAAATAATAATAGTTGCTCAGGATATGAGATTGATCTGTGAATTGTGTGGTTGATAGTGCTAGTTGAAATTGCTAATAGATGAGGCTAAATGTAGCAAAAATTATATATCTTTTGTTTTGTAGAACTTTCTTAAAGAAAAGTCATAGTTGAGATTAGAGAGGTTAAGTCTATGGTATTTATATTTCCTCTAGCAAAATCTCAAGAAAAGATAAACTAGGGTTATCTTAAGATTTTATCTTATCAAAATCTAACCTAAGGGTTAGATTACATGAGCAGTCCAATTTGCTTTAAGTAAGCATTTAAGCAATTCTTGTTAAATGAATAATCTATTTTACGTTTATAACTCTATTCAGATTTGCCCCCATAATGAGTGTTCAGTCAATGACTTTTCACCCACCATGGTGACTCTTGAAAAGTGATACCGTTTTGATCAAATGAATCTTCTTTTTTCCAGCTAAAATGACTTGTTCACCAAAAGATACATTAAATAAACCTACTGTGAAGAGTGACATTTCAACATTATAGTATCTTTGTGACTTTGTGGACTATATAGTCCATGGAATTCTCCAGGCCAGAATACTGGAGTGGGTAGCTGTTCCTTTCTCCAGGCAATCTTCCCAACCCAGGGATCGAACCCAGGTCTCCCACATTGCAGGCGCATTCTTTACCAGCTGAACCACAAGGGAAGCCCATTAAAACTATAAAGAGTGACATTTCAACATTATAGTATCAGGCAAAGACACATTCAGCAATTTACTTGACATAATTTCTGGGTAGAGGTTATCATACAAAACATATTTCAATTGCCTGCCAATAATGGATGAGTCCAAAACATTTTGCTTTGTGTGTGTAGGGGAGGGGAAAATATCTTTCCCCTCTAACCTTCTAGGTCCTCTCTGGTTGGGGTCCTGACTGGCAAAAGACAGATTAATAAGAGAAAAGCATACAAGTTTGTTTAATTTCCTTATAAAGCCTCCCATGTCATGTAGAACTCATGTTTTATGTGATACAGGAAGCTTCATAAGGATATGAAGACCTAAAGAAATGGTTAAATCTGAATATTTTTATATTAGATTTGAAGAAGGAAATGGCAACCCACTCCAGTATTCTTGCCAGGAGAGTCTCATGGACAGAGGAGCCTGGTGTGCTACAGTCCATGGGGTCACAAGGAGTTGGACATGACTTAGTGACTACACACACATACTAGGTTAGATGAAGAGTGGAAAGTTATGAAAAATGTGTCAGGACAAAGGGGTGAGCTAAGGCTATAAACTGGGGGAAATTAGCAAAGCCTGTCCATTCACATTCCTCTCCAGGTCCTTCCATGTTTAGGGATAATGGTGATTCTTTCCTCAGGGTTTTAGGGGGACACCTCTCACATGAGGGTTACAAGAGCTGGTTCAGGAGAGAAAAGAAGATCTGAGAGTCCTTTGGTAGGGCAGGGAAGTTTACTTGGCCCCGTATGGTCAGGCCAGGACTGTCATATAGCACTTCGGAAAAATATTTTCAAGTTTCAGTACAATTGAGGGTCTTTCACTTTGAAAAGTCACCTCTCCATAAGGTTTTTTGTGTGCACAGAGCCTGTTTCGGGGGTTGCTGACTTACTGAATTCATTGCGCAGGATGTGGGTCTTATGCCACCACTGTTTCATCGTTTTGGGGCATGTCCAGTGCTCCTGTGCGTGGCTTTGTTGCTAAGCAAGCTTGCTTGGTTTTGTGTTAAGCAAAGCTGCTTTCTCGAGTAATCTTTAACTTACAGGAGTTTCCCAGATTTCTTCTTCTTACAATCCCCTAGTGGGATTAGCTACTTAATCACTTATTTCGACTCTTTTATTCTGTCTCTATCACTAGCAAAGGCTTTTCTCACCACACTTCAGTGAAGACATTTGGAGAATTAAACAGATCCTATGCAATGTAAAATCTGAAACAAGGTCTGGATGATTTAATGGAACTCATTTTGTTTATCTGTTGAATAAGACAATACTACTACTACTAGAAATTAGAATTTACTGAGCTCATCAGAATACTTAATATCTTCTGTCATTATTTCTCATTTAATCTTAACAACAATCTGTGAATTTCCCTATGTTGGAAATGAAGAAATTTAGTCATTTAGACAGTAGGAAACGTCATACAACTGGAAGAGCTAAGTTTTGAATAAAAAACTATGACTCTAAAATTCTTGCAAGTAATCATGAAACATCAGTCAGTTCAGTTCAGTCGCTCAGTCATGTCTGATTCTTTGCGACCCCATGGACTGCAGCACGCCAGCCTTCCCTGTCCATCACAAACTCCCGGAGCTTGCTCAAACTCCTGTCCATCGAGTTGGTGATGCCATCCAACCACCTCATCCTCTGTCACCCGCTTCTCCTCCTTCTTTCAATCTTTCCCAGCATCAGGGTCTTTTCCAATGAGTCAGTTCTTTGCATCAGGTGGCCAAAGTTTTGGAGCTTTAGCTTCAGCATCAGTCCTTCCAATGAATATTCAGGACTGATTTCCTTTAGGATGGACTGGTTGGATCTCCTTGCAGTCCAAGGGGGACTCAAGAGTCTCCTCCAATACAACAGTTCAAAAGCATCAATTCTTCAGTGCTCACATTTCTTTATAGTCCAACTCTCACATCCATACATGATTACTGGAAAACCATAGCTTTGACTATTTGGACCTTTGTAGGCAAAGTAATGTCTCTGCTTTTTAATATGCTGTCTAGGTTGGTTATAGCTTTTCTTCCGAGGAGCAAGCATCTTTTAATTTCATGGCTGCATTCACCAACTGCAGTGATTTTGAGGCCAAGAAAATAAAATCTCTCACTGTTTCCATTGTTTCCCCATCTATTTGCCATGAAGTGATGGGACCAGATGCCATGATCTTAGTTTTTTGAATGTTGAGTTTTAAGCCAGCTTTTTCACTCTCCTCTTTCACTTTCATCAAGAGGCTCTTTAGTTCTTCACTTTCTGCCTTAAGGGTGGTATCATCTGTGTATCTGAGGTTATTGATACTTCTCCCTGTAATCTTGATTCCAGCTTGTGTTTCATCCAGCATTTGCAATGATGTACTCTGCATATAACTTAAATAAGCCGGGTGACAGTATATAGCTTTGACGTACTCCTTTTCCTATTTGGAACCAGCCTGTTGTTCCATGTCCAGTTCTAACTGTTGCTTCTTGACCTGCATACAGATTTCTCAGGAGGCAGGTAAGGTGGTCTGATATTCCCATCTGTTAAAGAATTCTCTATGGTTTGTCATGATCTACACAAAGGCATTGGCATAATCTATAAAGCAGAAATAGATGTTTTTCTATAACAGTACTCTATTTTTAATCATGAAACATACTCTATTTTTAATCTTGTATATCCTCCTTCTCAAATATTCCTTCTTTAGCAAGCTATTTCTAATGGCACCAACTGGACATGGTCCCCTTAAATCTATATAATGCCAGGTTTGTGTCTTTATTTTGAAGATGTCTCTTCTTGGTTTTTGTTTTTTGAAGTTATTTACATATTTATTCTACCTCCTATTCTAGTCCTAACCTTTCCAAGAACTTCTCAGAAGTCTGAGTTAGCCAAGAGCCTTTATATACACCCTCCTAAATTTGATGAGAGAATCCCCTTATGTGCAATTTTAAGATCCTTAGAATTTAGCCATAGAGACCTGAGATTCTTTTTAGCAAGTGAGGATTTTAATAGTGTGATTGGATTGAAGAGTTGTAGAAGGACTAAGGAGATTAATTTAATATTGCTGCACTTTCTTTTATAGTCTCGTTAATCAAGCAATCTAAAATAATGATAAGGGAACTGAATGAATCTTCAACTGTTTTTCATTTAAGCAAAGTCAGTGAGGGTACTTTTCCAAAAACCACCTGAGAAAGTTAAAAGGAGGTGGATGACTAACAAAGGACAACCTAAAACCAGATTTCATTTTGACAGTGCTCTGAGAAATGCTTAATAGCTTTCTGTTGGTCATACGGCTATGAACAAAATCCTTACCAGGACCTCCAAGTCTATTTTCTAGCCTCTGATTTTTTCACCATCTTCTAGTTCTTAAACTCCTCATGTGCTATCAAGAAATTTTGCACATTCTGTTCCCTCTGTCTGAATTCAACATGCTACACTCAGAAACTCACGTTTCAGTCAATAATTTTCTGTATACTGTCAGTTCTATGCAAGGCAATGAGAGAGATTTGGGGTACAACAACATGGTTTTTGTCTCAGATTAATTAAAATCTGTCAAAAGTAAGTGTAAACATCTTAAAAATGAATTAAAGACAAAATAATAATTCTGGGAACTAATATTAATAGAAGGAATATCACAAGGTACTTTGTGGTTTGATGCCCAATACAAAGTATTAACAGTACTAATAAACAGTCACAGTCAATCCTAAAGGAAATCAACCCCAAATATTTATTGGAAGGACTGATGCTGAAGCTGAAACTCCAACATTTTGGCCACCTGATACAAAGAGCTGACTCACTGGAAAAGAGCCTGATGCTGGGAAAGATTGAAGGCAGGAGGAGAAGGGGACGACAGAGGATGAGATGGTTGGATGGCATCACCGACTCAATGGACGTGAGTTTGAGTAAACTCTGAGAGATGGTCATGGACAGGGAGGCCTGGTGTGCTGCAGTCCATGGGGTTGCAGGGTCGGACATGACTGAGCAACTGAAAAGCAACAACAAATAGTACTATGCTTCCCTGGTAGCTCTGATGGTAAAGAATCTGCCTGCAATGCAGAAGACCCTGGTATAACCATTAGGAATAGCAGTGTGGTAGTCTCAAGTTTCTTGAACTCTCAACAAAGTAAAAGGTCACAATCTCCTACTTCACAGCATACAAGTTTGAATAAGATCCAGTTGGTGACTGGCCCTAGTTCTTCTTCTGTGGGTGGAAGGAGGGTGAAACTAAGTAGAAAATGTGACTGTGAAATTGCGGTGGATGTTTACAAGCCCCCAGTTTTCTCCCCATAATAGACTGATAGAATGGGCATGAACTTACTAGAATATTCATTGAATCCCTGCCACTGTCTTGGAAATTCCAGATAGTCAGAGTTATCCCTGTTCATAATTTAGCATGAGTTTACCCCTACCTATAAGGTGGTGCCAAAGGATCCTGAGATTAGAAGATTTCCATGTGTGCAATTAGGCTAATAGGACTCTTGGATGGCTAGCTCTACAGGTGCACACATTTCATTAACCATTACCATAATGTAATCCATATTTTATGCTATTGATTTTTTGATACCAGTTATTACATTATGTCAGTATGATTTTCATTTTTAGTTAAATTAAACTGATGTGTTTGTTGCAAAGATCAAATGAGATAGTCAGTGTAAAGCACTGTGATACACCCTAACACATAGAAAAAACAACTCAGAAATTGTTGGTTATTGTATTATTTGTAATGTTTGAATATCTGGTTCAAAGAACATTTACAAGTGACACTAGTCGAAATATTTAACAACTGCTATGGCATGGACAGTGGGCAGTCAGGACAAATATGGCCCAAAGCATCAACCCATTATTCTCCCATCATAGGAGGTTCTTGGGGTCCCATGAGAGGGGTTGAATGGTTGGAGGATTTAAGGGGGACACCTGGAGATTCAAACCAATGATTCAAATGATATAAAACTATTTCAGTATTTTAAATAGCTACATTTTACATTTGATATATATTATGAAGAATATGAAAATATGTCTTTTCTTTCTCACCTGAGTTTTGGTATTGCACATTTTTATTTCTACCTTGGCTAGCTGTACCTAACTCGTCATGTTTCTCAAGTTTGAAGAATGTTCGCATTCTTGTCTGTTTAGTTTGAAAAAACATTTTGAAATACTTTCATACTTTTGAAAAGTTTCAAAAATAGAACTCAACATTCTCATATATCTTTTCAGGCACTCCAAATGTTAGCATTTTATATACTGCCATATGATTATAAAACCTGACAATTAACATTAATATAATACTAATTAATGTCTAATCTAAGGGTCTCTGAAAAGTTTCATCAACTAGATAATAGTATTATTATGGTCTTCACAATTTTTAAGCATTGGCGAGTTATTTTATAGATTGCCACTCAAGTTGGATTGCCTGATCTTCCTCGTGATTATAATCGGTGATGCATTTTTGGCAAGAGTATCCCAGAAACGTTTTTGTGTTCTTAGTGCATCACATCAGGAGGCAAATGATGACAATTTGTCCAATTATGCCTGAACTCAAATTTTATCGCCTAATTAAGGTGGTGTCTGCCAGCTTTCTCCTTCACAAAGTAGCTATTTTGTTTCCATCTTTGAAAAGATATTTTGAGACTAGGTAAATATCTTCTTTTTCACACATTTTTGCCCACAATTTTAGTATCAGTTGGTAATTCTTGACTGAAAAAAATTTTACTGTGGTATTTTACAGATGGTGATTTTCCGTTTTCTTTGTACTTGTAGTAACTGGAATTCTACTTTAAAGAAGGGCTTTCTCTTGTATTCTGTTTATTCATTACTTATTTATATATGTCTGTACTTGTGGATTCTTATTTTATTCTGTTGATTATAATCCATTTAGGTTATAATCATATTTAGGTTGTTAAAATTTGCCCATTGCCTGTTACCCATGGGGAGTTGGTTCCTAGATCTTGACATGTTGTCCTTTCTGCTTTTGCATGCGTGTGTGCGTGCATATCGTTCCTTACTTTCTGGAACTTCAAGATATTCTAGGCCAGTGCTTTCACTAACCCAGCCCTGGAATCAGCTATTTCTCCAGAGTCCAGGTTCTTTTTTCTGAAGAATAGCATCTATTTGGGTTGGCCAAAAAGTTCACTCAGGTTTTTCATTTTCATTTTAGAGAAAAACCCAAATGAAATTTTTAGTCAACTTGATAAAAACCAAGATCTGGGCACTAGGTATGTGTATTGGTACTGGAATATCATTGCTTTTAGACCTTCTAAATGGACAGAGTTAGCAAATATATGAATGTATACATACACACCTAACTTTGTTTATCTGTCTATCTCTATCTGTTTATCTATCCGCCTATCTCTGGTTGTTGTTCAGTTGCTAAGTCATATGAAACTCTTGGCAACCCCTTGGACTGCAGCATGCTAGGCTTCCTGCTGGAGTTTGTGCAAACTCATCTCCATTGAGTCGATGATGCCATCCAACCATCTCATCCTCTGTTGCCCCCTTCTACCTTAAAAATCATAAATTTATATTGATACCTCCAGATCCGGTATAATACCATTTGATCTAGCCGTCCCTCTTTCCTTATTTGTAGCTCTGTTCTCTACTCAGGAAGGAACGTGGCCTTCCTTATTCATAATATATTTATGGATTTGCTCAATACTGAAATACTTAAAAGTAGTTTCTGAATTGCTAATCCATACCCCTGTGTAAACAAGGCAACTTATTTGAGAGTGATATTGGACTATTGTTTTCAGAGTTTATGGTCACTGTTTTTCCAAAGTTACATGTTAGTTTTTTCTGTTCTGCTTTCATATGGTTATGCTATTCATTGGTAATACAGTTAAGATCATCTGTTTCTTTCTGCGTTCACTTTTAATTATTTATTAGTACTTGTTGATTTTAATTATTTATTAATTGGGAAATGTAAACATTTGAAGTGATTCTAAAAGTCAAACTGTAAAATAGATAAACTTAGGAAAGTATCATTTTTCTTACACATTCTGTTTCTATTTTTAAACACATTTTACCCCAATTCCATTTACTCCTTGTGTGCAGCCTGCCTCGTTAGATTCTGGTTTAACTTCCTGTGTTTTATTTTGCACAGTTGGGTAGATATATATGTGTGTTTCTATTTCCTCATCTTACAAGAAAGTAGCATACAATATAGTCTTTTGTACTGTGCCATTTTTCACTTAACAACATATCTGGGAAATCATTTGTATCAACACATGGAGACTCTTCCCAATTTTCATAGCTGCATAAGACTCCTTTGTGTCAATGTTCCACAGTTTATTATAGTTATGTTCTATGTATGGACATATGGGATGTTTTCAATATTTTGCAACTGAAAATGGAGCTGAGTAGAATAACTTTATGTACTTGCATTTATGTTTCTCAGTCTTTTAAAAGAAAAAAGTATCTGGCTTCTAGTTTTTACTTACATTTGTATAATGTTACAAAAATATGTACTCTATATATAATAGTAGACAAACTCAATTCTTGTAGCAGTAACCCAACTTCAAAATCATAACAAATTTATACATTAAATATCAATCAATCTATAAAAGCAAATAAGATTCAAATTAGCAAAACTATTTAATGTTATAGAGGGTGATGTTTATCTGAAATTGAATCATATTTTATAAGAAGAATTTTGGTAATGATGGCAATAGTGTCATATATAGTTGATGACTCACTTCTATTATTTCTTTTCTATGTACTGAGAAACTTCATTTATAAAATAACTTTGTGATTCCATTTGTCTTCACTTGGCATCAATTTAATATCATGTTCACTTGTGTTCCTGTAGTTTTGGTGTATAACAAATAAAGCTATAAATTTTCTGCCTGATTTTCACATCAAAATCCTGTCATTTTATCAAATACTTTTTCCTCTAATTGTATAAAATTCTTTCAATTGTGAATTATCATTACAAAAATAAAAATTTGACTTTGTAACTAGTAAAATAATTTAATTCAATGCAGAGTTAAAAGTGGGATAATTTCATTCTCACATGAAGACTTGCCAACTTTATGGCAGCCAGACATCAACTCATTAAATGTTAAGTATTGCTGTTTCTGCTTCTAGAATGTTGGTGAAAATTTTCCCACTACAAATGCCTAGAAATGCTTGAGAAAATAGAGCAAAATATTTAAAAAATATGCTTGGATGGACTTAAAAGAGTGTAAGGAGGAAATCCTCAGGTGCCAGAGGAAACAGGAGTGTAAGCATTGGAGAGAAAGATAGAGACACGGACAGTGAGAGCCTGGAGGAGGTCTTGGGCCAGGTAGCCGCTAGGGGCTTGGGTGTGAAAACCTACACACGGATGTGAGGGCAGGCTTTGGGCTCTGGAGCTAGAGAGCTGGAGGTAGGACCCATGCATAATGCCCTGACTATTGACAAGTTGTATTGCAACAGAAAGGACTAAAAACATCCATCCATTAGAATGGAGGCTGAAGGAAATAAAAATGAAGATTTCCTCTTCTTTATTTGGTTCGGAGAGAAAGTTCCCATGAGAAATTTAAACCTGGGACTAGCCTTCAAATGGATTTGGAATTTAAATTATAGTACCCTGATTGTTTAGAAAATTCTAAACTGAGAAATTAACGTAAAAATGTATCCCCAGCACAGAAGCAGATATTCATATCAATGGAAAGGACAGAAAGCCCAGAAAGAAGCCCATACTCTGATGTCAGTTACTCTGTGACAAAAGAGGCAAGAATGTACAATAGAGAAAAGAGTCTCTTCAATAAGTGGTGCTGGGGAAACTGGACAGCTCCATGTAAAAGAATGAAATTAGAACAAATCTAACACACAACAATAAACTAAAAATGTATTAAAGGCCTAAATGTAAGGCTGGACACTATAAAACTCTTAGAGGGAAACAGGCAGGACACTCTCCGACATAAATCACAGAAATATCTTTTGGGATCCATCTCCTAGAGCAATGGAATTAAAAATAAAAATAAACAAATGGGACCTATTTACACTCATAAGCTTTTGCACAGCAAAAGAAACCACAAACAAATTGAAAAGATAACCTACAGAATGGGGGAAAATATTTTCAAGTGATGCAACTGACAAGCAATTAATTTCCAAAAATATATAAATAGTTCCTACAACTCAATATCAAAAAAACAAATGGCCCAAACAAAGAATGGGCAGAAGATATAAACAGACATTTCTCTAAAGAAGACATACAGATGGCCAAAAAGTACATGAAAAAAATGCTCAACATTGCTAATTATTAGGGAAATACAAATCAAAACTACCATGAGGTATCACCTCACACCAGTCACAATGGCCATCATTAAAAAATCTACAAATTATAAATGCTGGAGAGTGTGAAGAAAAGGGAACCCTCTTACCCTATTGGTGGGGATGTAAACTGGTGCAGCCGCTATGGAAAACAGTATGGAGTTTCCTTAAAAAGCTAGAAATAGAGTTAGTATATGATATTGCAATACCATTCCTGGGCAAGTATCTGAAGAAAACCATAATTCTTAAAGATACATGCATTGCGGTGTTCATTGTAAACAGCCAAGACATGGAAGCAACCTAAAAGTCTGTTGACAGAGGATTTGATAAAGAAGATGCAGTTTGAATATGTGTTGGAATATTACTCAGCCATTAAAAAGAATGAAATAATGCATTTTGCAGCAATATGGATGGAAATAGTCATACTGAGTGAAGTAAGTCAGACAAAGACAAGTATCATATGATATCACTTTTAGATGGAATTAAAAAAAGGATACAAATGAACTTATTTACAAAATAGAAATTGACTCACAAAGAAAACAATCTATGGTTACCAAAGGGGAAGGTGGGGGAGGGCTATATTAAGAGTTTGGGATTAACATAAATACTACTATAAAATAGGTATGCAACAAGAACCTACTGTATGGCACAGGAAACTCTACTTAATGTTTTGTAATAATCTACAAGAGAAAATCTGAGAAAGGATATGCACACACACACATATATGTATAACTGAACCATTATGCCACAAGCTGTCGCACCACAAACCTGAGAAAACAGAGAGAAGGCTTAAGTAATTCTAGGACCAAAAGCAGAACATAGCTACAGGGTTATCAGAGAGTGAAAAAGCCCTCAGGGAAGGGAACTGGGATTGAAAGAGACACATGTACCCCAGTGTTCCCTGCAGCACTGTCTGCAGCAGCTGGGACATGGAAGCAGCCTAGAAGTCCATCGACTGACATGGATAAGGAAGGTGTGGTACATATACACAATGCACTGTTACTCAGCTATAAGAAAGAATGCATTTGAGTGAGTTCTAATGAGGTGGACGAAACTGGAGCCTATTATACAGAGTGAAGTGAGCCAGAAAGAGAAACACCAATACAGGATATTAATGCTTATATATGGAATTTAGAAAGACAGTAATGACGACCTCTACACACAAGACAGCATTTATTTTCCATTTATTTTTATTCGTTGGAGGCTAATTACTTTACAATATGTAGTGGTTTTTGCCACACATTGACATGAATCAGCCATGGATTTACATGTGTTCCCCATCCCGATCGCCCCTCCCACCTTCCTCTCCATCCCATCCCTCTGGGTCATCCCAGGGCACCAGCCCTGAGCACATGTCTCATGCATCCAACCTGGGCTGGTGATCTGTTTCACCCTTGATAGTATACTTGTCTCAATGATGTTCTCTCTGAACATCTCACCCTCGCCTTCTCCCACAGAGCCTAAAAGTCTGTTCAGTACATCTGTGTCTCTTTTTCTGTTTTGCATATAGGATTATCATTACCATCTTTTTAAATTCCATATATATGAGTTAGTATACTGTATTGGTCTTTATCTTTCTGGCTTACTTCACTCTGTATAATGGGCTCCAGTTTCATCCATCTCATTAGAACTGATTCAAATGAATTATTTTTTAATGACTGAGTAATATTCCATGGTGTATATGTACCACAGCTTCCTTATCCATTCATCTGCTGATGGGCATCTAGGTTGCTTCCATGTCCTGGCAATTATTAACAGTGCTGCGATGAACATTGGGGTGCACGTGTCTCTTTCAGATCTGGTTTCCTCGGTGTGTATGCCCAGAAGTGGGGATTGCTGGGTCATATGGCAGTTCTATTTCCAGTTTTTTAAGAAATCTCCACACTGTTTTCCATAGCGGCTGTACTAGTTTGCGTTCCCACCAACAGTGTAAGAGGGTTCCCTTTTCTCCACACCCTCTCCAACATTTATTGCTTGTAGACTTTTGGATAGCAGCCATTCTGACTGGCGTGTAATGGTACCACATTGAGGTTTTGATTTGCATTTCTCTGATAATGAGTGAGGTTGAGCATCTTTTCATGTGTTCGTTAGCCACCTGTATGGTTTCTTTGGAGAAATGTCTGTTTAGTTCTTTGGCCCATTTTTTTGATTGGGTCATTTATTTTTCTGGAATTGAGCTGCAGGAGTTGCTTATACAGTTTTGAGATTAATCCTTTGTCTGTTGCTTCGTTCGCTATTATTTTCTCCCAATCTGAGGGCTGTCTTTTCACCTTGCTTATAGTTTCCTTTGTAGTGCAAAAGCTTTTAAGTTTCATTAGGTCCCATTTGTTTAGTTTTGCTTTTATTTCCAGTATTCTGGGAGGTGGGTCATAGAGGATCCTGCTGTGATTTATGTCGGAGAGTGTTTTGCCTATGTTCTCCTCTAGGAGTTTTATAGTTTCTGGTCTTACATTTAGATCTTTAATCCATTTTGAGTTTATTTTTGTGTATGGTGTTCTAGTTTCATTCTTTTACAAGTGGTTGACCAATTTTCCCAGCACCACTTGTTAAAGAGGTTGTCTTTTTTCCATTGTATATCCTTGCCTCCTTTGTCGAAGGTAAGGTGTCCGTGGGTACGTGGATTTATCTCTTTGCCCGGCTTTTCTATCGTACGTACGTTGAGAGCTCGCTGCCTCTCTCTACCACACGAGGGCGCTGTACGAAAAGACGGTCTCCTGCAAACCAGGACGAGTGCCTTCACTGGACACCAGTTCTGTTGGCACCTTGATCTTGGACTTCAGAACTCAGGGCCTCCAGAGAAGTAAATGCTTGTTTAAATCACTTAATTTATGGTAGTTTGTTTAGCAGTCGGAAGTGAATAAGACAGCCATTAACTGTCTGATTACTCTCAAAGAAGACTGCAGTGATTTGCAGTGATCCTTTTTAAATAAGCAAAATTTAAGAGCTGTACAAAAATATACCGATATTAAAATCTGCAGATGTCCAAATGTTATTGGCTACCTGGCTCTGAGAAATCCTATATTGGTAAATGTATTTGTATATATAGGCTCTGATGTGACTTTTTCTTAAAGAGCGATAAGAATAGGATCAGTTTTGGAACCCCTTTCCATAATTTTCTTATATTTTTCCTATTGAGCAGAGAGTTCAGAAATAATGAAAATAGACGATTATAAATTAAATTATTTTTACGTGGCACACCATGGATATAAGAGAACTTGTATCTGTTATTACTTTCAGTAATCACATATTTTCTTTTTAAATGCTTTTGCTATTATTATTTGTCCTAGAAGAGACATTTTCAAATGAATTGCTTAATGATCTAATTAATACATACTAAAAATTAATAAAACTTTCAAATATGAAAAAATAGGAAAAATAGTTCAATAAAATCCTATACCTATTACTTTGATTACCAGAATTTTGCCATATTTAATTTGTTTTCCTCTCTTTTCCTTATTTCTTTATTGATTTAGTTTAAGGCAGATTCCAAATATAATATCAATTAAGACATATAAACTTTTGTATTCACTTAAATAAAAGAGGTATTTTCTTATAGTTTCATTTTCAAAATCAACAATAATTTAAAAAATTAATTTCACCCAATGTGCAGTTCATAATTACAATTCTATAACTTTTAAAGGTCTCTTTACACATTTTAAATTTTGATGGTTGTTTACTTTCAGTCTTTTTTCGTATAAAGCAATCCCTTCTTTAGCTTTTTCTCCCATGCCATTGACTCTTAAGAGCCTGACTGATCACCTAGATTCTGAATTTGTCTCTTCACTTGTTTTTGATGTTACAATTGTTCCTCCTTTCTTACATGTATTCCCTGTAAGTGAAAGTTAGTTCTAGTGTTTAAGTAAATTCACATTCAGCTGTTTTTGGCGAGACTACTTCTAGGTGAGCTATGTGATGTTATCACACCACATCTGCAGGCATGATGTCAGGTAGCCCCGTACAGGCTGTAAGACTGAGTTTTTTTAGAAGTGTCTGTAGTGACAGCCTGATGCCGCCCACTGAAAAGCTCACCATCACCTTGTTGCTTAAAGGTGTCAATCATTGATGAAAATTGTCTAAATCAGTGACTTCATTTGGGTTACAAAATTGTGATATTCTAATGTTATCATTATTTGACAGGTATTAGCTGGAATTCTTCTATAAAGACAAACTTTCTCTTCTGACTGAGTAGAACCATTCATGAATATTTCAATCCAGTATAGAAGAAAACATAATTTAATACTTTTTATTTATATGGATGTATTATATGGATATTATATATATCCATATATATAATATATGTATATATTATGTATATACATATACATATGTATATATAATATATGTATATATTATGTATATACATATGTATATATATATTATATGGATTTATTTATATTTTTAAACATATGGATGTTTACATCAATGTCTATATTTATCTTCTGATTCAATATTTAGACTCATGATGGAGTCCTGGAGACTTACTTTATCATGTACTCAGTTACACGTTAACATTAGAATTAGGAATATGTGTTAAAATGCTACCCAGTCTTGCCACATGGCATTTTCCTCTAATGCTGATTTTAGAATTGTTCTAACTTTTTGCAAATCCATTGCTTTTCCCCTCTAAGATGCAAGGTAAAAAGCAATTATTCTTAGCTGATTGCCATAACGCTTATACAAAGGGATAGGAAAATCAGATATATGGGTTAGATGAGCATCTGTCATTTTTCTGTTGCTTACCAGCTGTCTCCTTGGGAGGCAACTATCCAGCAACTTTAAAGCACTGCTGCTCCTAAAGCACCTCTGTTAACAGATGGTGACTTGAAGGGAATCTCATAGTTCATCATTAAATGTCGATGTCAAAAATTTCTGAACATGTTGGGAGGAAATTGTTTAATTTTTTCTATTCTTAGGTGCTATCTCAGTTAAAAAAAAAAGCATTGTAGGATAGTATTAAGGACATCTGAGGGAAAGAAGTGTGAAAAATATGTCAGACCTCTCTCTGTTCAGAGACCTGATTTTATGATCCCAGCAAGTGCTATTATTCATCCCTTCCATGTCTACTGTCAAGTTTTGAAGAACCGTCCCCATTCCTTGGTGTCACCAATATCCTTAAAAACAGGTGAATGGCAGAAAATGCAGAACCTGAAATCATTCTTGGGGAAACAGACTAATCAAAATTGAGGAAATTCTACAAAGTAATTGGCCTATAATTTTTAAAATTGTTAAATTCATGAAGATCAAGGAAAGTCAAAAGAACTATTCCAAAGTAAGGGATGCTGAAGAGAAATGACAGCTAAGTGCAATGATTCAGGATCGAATCCTTTTGCATAACTGGACAGCTGATAAAATTCCAGTGAGGTTTCTTGATTAGGGATATAACAAAATTCTTTGTACTATTCTTGCACCTTATCAGTAAGTTTGAAAATATTACAAATAACAAGTAAAAACTTGAATAAAATAATAAAAATAGATTTAAAATAAAAAAAAACACAGGTGAATGTATGTGTTTGAAATCATTCCAAGACTGCCTTGGATAAATGATATTTGAGATAGGATAATGTTTTACATGGGCATCCCTGGGGGCTCAGATGATAAAAAATCTGCCTAAAAATGGCAGGAGACTTGGGTTTGATCCCTGGGTTGGGAAGATTCCCTGGAAAAGAGAATGGCCACCCACTTCAGTATTCTTGCCTGGAGAATTCCATGGACAGAGGAGCCTGGCAGGCTACATTCCATGAGATTGCTGAGTTAGACACGACTGAGCGACTCTCTCACACACACACACACTGTCTTACAAAAACTTTTAAATGCTGGGCAGCTAATTGCCAAAAGTCAAGTGAATGGCATTTAAGAAATTAAATGCTAGCAGATGTATAAAAGGCTTTAAAATGAAAGTTCATGGCTATTAACAGAATTTCTTACTTTTGAGGCAATGTTCTGTTTTTACCAATTCAGGCTCAGCAACACCAGCCATTTGTGGATTTCTGAGTATGTCAGGCATTTTCTTGTCTCAGCCTTTATTTCCTGAACTTGCAATGATTCTTTTTCCAAAACATAATTTTGTTCCAAATTCTACTTAGGTTAAGTGTTACCTCTTTAGAGAAACTTTCCCTGCATCTTGTCATGGTCTGTACCATTACCCTGCTTTACTATTCTTCCCAGCTCTTGAAATTCTTGTTTATCAAATGCCTTTTCCATGAGAATGTGAGTTTCACAAAAATGTGCTATATTCCAAGACCTGGAACCTAGCCAGGCTGAATTGTGTTTTGGTTCTGAGTTATAGAAAAAGCAGTCAAGACAGCCTCAACTCTAAGGATATATCAGTTCAGTCAGTTCAGTCGCTTAGTCGTGTCTGACTCTTTGCGACCCCATGAATCGCAGCACGCCAGGCCTCCCTGTCCCTCAAAAACTCCCGGAGTTTACTCAAACTCATGCCCATAGAGTCGGTGATGCCATCCAGCCATCTCATCCTCTGTCGTCCCCTTCTTCTCCTGCCCCCAACCCCTCCCAGTATCAGGGTCTTTTCCAATGAGTCAACTCTTCGCATCAGGTGGCCAAAGTATTGGAGTTTCACCTTCAGCATTAGTCCTTCCAGTGAACACCCAGGACTGATCTGCTTTAGGATGGACTGGTTGGATCTCCCTGCAGTCCAAGGGACTCTCAAGAGTCTTCTCCAACACCACAGTTCAAAAGCATCAATTTTTCAGCGCTCAGCTTTCTTCACAGTCCAACTCTCACATCCATACATGACCACTGGAAAAACCATAGCCTTGACTAGACGGACCTTTGTTGGCAAAGTAATGTCTCTGCTTTTTAATATGCTATCTATGTTGGTCATAAATTTCCTTCCAAGGAGTAAGTGTCTTTTAATTTCATGGCTGCAATCACCATCTGCAGTGATTTTGGAACTCCCCCCACCAAATACAGTCTGACACTGTTTCCACTGTCTCCCCGTCTATTTCCCATGAAGTGATGGGACCAGATGCCATGATCTTAGTTTTCTGAATGTTGAGCTTTAAGCCAACTTTTTCACTCTCCTCTTTCACTTTCATCAAGAGGCTTTTTAGTTCCTCTTCACTCTCTGCCATAAGGGTGGTGTCATCTGCATATCTGAGGTTATTGATATTTCTCCCGGAAATCCTGATTCCAGCTTGTGCTTCTTCCAGCCCAGCATTTCTCATGATGTACTCTGCCTATAAGTTAAATAAGCAGGGTGACAATATACAGCCTTGACATACTCCTTTTCCTATTTGGAACCAGTCTGTTGTTCCATGTTCAGTTCTAACTGTTGCTTCCTGACCTGCATACAGGTTTCTCAAGAGGCAGGTCAGGTGGTCTGGTATTCCCATCTCCTTCAGAATTTTCCACAGTTTATTGTGATCCACATAGTCGAAGGCTTTGGCATAGTCAATAAAGCAGAAATAGATGTTTTTCTGAACTCTCTTGCTTTTTCGATGATCCAGCAGATATTGGCAATTTGATCTGTGGTTTCTCTGCCTTTTCTAAAACCGGCTTGAACATCTGGAAGTTCTCGGTTCATGTATTGCTGAAGCCTGGCTTGGAGAATTTTGAGCATTACTTTACTAGCATGTGAGATGAGTGCAATTGTGCGGTAGTTTGAGCATTCTTTGGGATTGCCATTCTTGGGGATTGGGATGAAAACAGACCTTTTCCAGTCCTGTGGCCACTGCTGAGTTTTCCAAATTTGCTGGCATATTGAGTGCAGCACTTTGACAGCATCATCTTTCAGGATTTGAAATAGCTCAACTGGAATTCTATCACATCCACTAGCTTTGTTAGTAGTGATGCTTTCTAACGCCCACTTGACTTCACATTCCAGGATGTCTGCCTCTAGGTGAGTGATCACACCATTGTGATTATCTGGGTCATGAAAATCTTTTTTGTACAGTTCTTAAGGATATATAGTGATATGTTAAAAGAAGCCCAAGTGTGACTGTCATGGGGGGGAGTGGCCTCTCAGAACTTTTTCTCCATATCTATGCTGCCATCTTTGGTGTGTTATTCTTTTGCCCTTATATTTTTTGACTCTTAGACATAAGATGGAAGACTCAGTTCCATGCATTATGTTTTGAGTCTAGGCTGAATGAAGAGGAAAAGGGTGACACTAGCCACATTTGTCACTTTCTTGAGGCAGCAGAGTTGTTTTCATAAGTTCCCCAGGTGACTTTTGCTTATATCTTATTGAATAGAACCATGTCAGATGGCCACTCTTAGCTGAAAGGGAGTCTGAAAAGTGAATACTCAAAGTATCCAAATGCTATAGCAGAGGTAAGCAGCATGGAAGGGTCTTGGGAGTGGCCATTGGGATAGTTAGCTAATAGTCTCTACCACAACAGGCAGAAAGTTCACTGAGTCCATGCCTTGTCCTGTGTGGGTGCTCAGTCATGTCCAACCCTTTGTGACCTGATGGACTGTAGCCCACCAGTCCACGGAATTCTCCAGGCAAGAATGCTAGAGTGGGTTGCCATTTCCTACTCCAGGGGATTTTCCCAAACCACGGATCGAACCCTCTTGCGTCTCTTGCATTGGCAGGTGGGTTCTTTACCACTAGTGCCACCTGGGAAACCCCGCTTATGAGTATAAAGCTTCAATTAGGAAATATATGTAAAATATAAAATGATATAGTCTAGCACCTAGCACTTTACTGGAAAAAAATTCCAAAAAGTACAAATAAAAATAAGTAAAAAACCAAACCAAGAGTTATTCAGATTTACTTTTTGTGCTTTTAACTATTCTTTAGAAAATAATATTCCCTTTGTTGTGATATGTAGGACTTTTTAACCTCTCAACAAAAAGCTGGTCATATTTTCGTGTTCCTTGTATACTTATTTTCAAAATGGGAAAAAATACTTGAGTAGATTATTGGTGAGTCTCAAGATAATTCTGCTTAAAAGAACAAGTGGGTTGAATGGTTTAAATTGTGAAATTTTATGAGACTAATATAAAATTGTAGCCTGTCATTAGTTTTTTGTGGTTCATTAGTTATAATGCTTAGAAGCTGAATGCCACCTGGGTAAGGACATATTAGATTATTTTCTGCAGTCATGTCTATCTTGATATAGTGCTGACTCTGTTATTCTTGCATCTAATGTATTCAAGTTGGCGTGGAAGTGAAAGACATAATTCTCATTATATGTGCTAAGCCAGGCAGCAAGGGGAACAAGCCTGACTAAATGCTTGGATTTCACCCAATGGTGCAGCAAACTAATGTTGTTCCTGAAAATGAAAACTGTGTCTGTATTTGTCAGCTGGAAATGTCCAGGGCTTTAGAGAAACTATGCAATAAATGGAAGACACTGTTCACTAAGTTAACCCCTGTGAATTCAAAGGCACTGAGATGAAGTTCTCTATGAATAATAAAGGTGCTTGTTGTTAATAACATAGAACACTTTGGTGATTTTATGCTGAAGGACACATCGTTTGACATTTTTATTTTAACTTGATGCATTCCTTGGCAGCAGCAGCTAATAAAATTAGATTTTTTTTTAAGTTTTTCAAAGTGTTCAAATAGCGCTTGTAGGTCAATTGTATTGCCTATAGTTTAAAAAATTCGTGTCTCCAAGAGTTTCAGTTATCTTTCCTTATAAACTTTGAACTTTGTCTGTGATTTAAAAAAGTTCCCACTGTGTTTGTGATTAGGATTACTCTTACTGTTAGTGCTGACTTGATTTTGAATTAATCACTTCAGAATTACATATTTCTATTTTCTCATGTGCTTAAAAGGTTTTCCACCTTGTTTTTCACTATCTTGTTCCCATTCACTGAACTTATAAAGTATGTGATTGTTTATTAGAATATGTGATTTTTTTTTTAGCCACTCAGTTGTGTCTGATTCTTTGTGACCCCATGGACTGTAGCCTGCCAGGCTCCTCTGTCCATGGAATTCTCCAGGCAAGAGTACTGGAGTGGGTAACCATTCCATTCTTCAGGGGATCTTCCTGACCCAAGGATTGAACTTGGGTCTGTGGTAGTTTAGATGCCTTTTATTCAGTTCAGTTCAGCTTAGTCGCTCAGTCGTGTCCGACTCTTTGCAACCCCATGAATTGCAGCACGCCAAGCCTCCCTGTCCATCACCAACTCCCAGAGTTTGCCCAAACCCATGTCCATTGAGTCAGTGATGCCACCCAACCATCTCATCCTCTGTCATCCCCTTCTCCTCCTGCCTTCAATCTTTCCCAGCATCAGGGTCTTTTCAAATGAGTCAGCTCTTCGCATCAGGTGGCCAAAGTATTGGAGTTTCAGCTTCAACATCAGTCCTTCCAGTGAATACCCAGGACTGATCTTCTTTAGGATGGACTGGTTGGATCTCCTTGCAGTCCAAGGGACTCTCAAAAGTCTTCTCCAACACCACAGTTCAAAAGCATCAATTCTTCAGCACTCAGCTTTCTTTATAGTCCCAGCTCTCACATCCATACATGACTACTGGAAAAACCATAGCCTTGACTAGACAGGCCTTTGAGGCAAAGTAATGTCTCTCTTTTTTTTTTTAATATGCTGTCTAGGTTGGTCATGACTGACAATTACTTATTAGAAAAGTAGTAGGTTTTACTGACAATCTCACAATAAAGTTGACCTCCATCAAAGATTTCTTATATTTACTTAAAATTTGGAACAATGTTGCAAATGAATGTTGTGTGAGAATAATTAATAGTGTAAAGTATTCAATCCTGTCAATAGGATTAACATTTTAGCTAGTTCTTCAGGGCATTTTCATCTCACATTCATTTTATAAATCCTTTCTTTTAATGTACCTGAAATTCTCTTTTCTAAATATTCTGTAATTTCATGCATGGTTATGAACATATTGAATATTTCTATGTAGAAAATGGGAAGGACACAAATATTCTTTAACATAGTTAAATAGTCCTCAGTTTTAACTTTCATGGAATATTGTAGAGTGTTCATGGAATTATCATGACTGGTTTCCCATCTACTCTGGAAGCTTCAGAGTAAGTGTATGAAGTAAATGGTTAAAGTGATCCATTACAGTGCTTTGGAGTTTATTGAAAATCAGGATGAACATAGTTATAGGGTCTGACTCTCAGCTGGGGCCTTTGTTCTGGAGGGTTGAAAGGATTAATATGAATGTTTCTGTAGTAGTGTCTTTACACAGTATTCAGCAGTCTTTTGCCAATGGGTCTAAAAATCTCTGTTTTACATGAGTTTGAGAGTGCTTATGAGTCCTCAGTTTGGGTATATACTTAGTCATCTATATTCAATCACCAAACACTTACTGAGCACCTATACTCATCTCTACTAAACCTGGCTCTCTTATTTCTCCTGTCTAGGTTTTTTTTTTTCTTTTTTTTTTTTTTTTTTTTTTTTTTTTTTTTTTTTATTAGTTGAGAGGCTAATTACTTCACAACATTTTCAGTGGTGTTTGTCATACATTGATATGAATCAGCCATAGATTTACACGTATTCCCCATCCCGATCCCCCCTCCCCCCTCCCTCTCCACCCGATTCCTCTGGGTCTTCCCAGTGCACCAGGCCCGAGCACTTGTCTCATGCATCCCACCTGGGCTGGTGATCTGTTTCACCATAGATAGTATGCTGTTCTTTTGAAACATCCCACCCTCACCTTCTCCCACAGAGTTCAAAAGTCTGTTCTGTATTTCTGTGTCTCTTTTTCTGTTTTGCATATAGGGTTATCGTTACCATCTTTCTAAATCCCATATATATGTGTTAGTATGCTGTAATGTTCTTTATCTTTCTGGCTTACTTCACTCTGTATAATGGGCTCCAGTTTCATCATCTCATTAGAACTGATTCAAATGAATTCTTTTTAACGGCTGAGTAATATTCCATGGTGTATATGTACCACAGCTTCCTTATCCATTCATCTGCTGATGGGCATCTAGGTTGCTTCCATGTCCTGGCTATTATAAACAGTGCTGCGATGAACATTGGGGTGCACGTGTCTCTTTCAGATCTGGTTTCCTCAGTGTGTATGCCCAGAAGTGGGATTGCTGGGTCATATGGCAGTTCTATTTCCAGTTTTTTAAGAAATCTCCACACTGTTTTCCATAGTGGCTGTACTAGTTTGCATTCCCACCAACAGTGTAAGAGGGTTCCCTTTTCTCCACACCCTCTCCAGCATTTATTGCTTGTAGACTTTTGGATAGCAGCCATCCTGACTGGCGTGTAATGGTACCTCATTGTGGTTTTGATTTGCATTTCTCTGATAA
Source organism: Cervus canadensis (assembly GCF_019320065.1). Classification (NCBI taxonomy): domain Eukaryota; kingdom Metazoa; phylum Chordata; class Mammalia; order Artiodactyla; family Cervidae; genus Cervus; species Cervus canadensis. The sequence goes on from NC_057400.1 coordinate 61,376,001, forward strand.
TGAGTGATGTTGAGCATCTTTTCATGTGTTTGTTAGCCATCTGTATGTCTTCTTTGGAGAAATGTCTGTTTAGTTCTTTGGCCCATTTTTTGATTGGGTCATTTATTTTTCTGGAATTGAGCTGCAGGAGTTGCTTGTATATTTTTGAGATTAATCCTCTGTCTGTTTCTTCATTTGCTATTATTTTCTCCCAATCTGAGGGCTGTCTTTTCACCTTACTTATAGTTTCCTTTGTAGTGCAAAAGCTTTTAAGTTTCATTAGGTCCCATTTGTTTAGTTTTGCTTTTATTTCCAATATTCTGGGAGGTGGGTCATAGAGGATCTTGCTGTGATTTATGTCGGAGAGTGTTTTGCCTATGCTCTCCTCTAGGAGTTTTATAGTTTCTGGTCTTACATTTAGATCTTTAATCCATTTGAGTTTATTTTTGTGTATGGTGTTAGAAAGTGTTCTAGTTTCATTCTTTTACAAGTGGTTGACCAGTTTTCCCAGCACCACTTGTTAAAGAGGTTGTCTTTTTTCCATTGTATATCCTTGCCTCCTTTGTCGAAGATAAGGTGTCCATTGGTTCGTGGATTTATCTCTGGGCTTTCTATTCTGTTCCATTGATCTATATTTCTGTCTTTGTGCCAGTACCTGTCTAGGTTTTATTTTAGTGAATTTGTAAAGTGTTCATTTGGAAGCTTGTGGTAAATTGTGTCTGAGTGGGATACTCGAGTGTCTCTTCTGTTCCTAACTCGGGTGGTATGAAGGTCACAGGAAGAAACTGGTAAAAGTTATTGTATAGGGAATGAATATGGGTTTTGAGATCAAATACTTTTGAAGGTTTGAAGATTTTGGAGCTGCATTTCCAATTCTCATGTAAGATTTTGAAAAATATGCAGGAGCATAGAATCTACTGCATTTTTAAATACTCAAGAAAAAATAAGGCTTAAAAAGCCCAGAATGCTAGTATCCTTCACATTTTCTCTTGTTTACAGGCTGGTTCTAGGAGCTGTTCCCATGCAGCTCTTTCCCGCTGCGTCTCACCTTCTGTATCTCATTCCCATCAGAGATCTCTTCAGGCTCTGCCTCGGGGACCTGGTCATCCACTTTGCCTATCCTTTGCAGACGCTTTGCTTCAGGTGCAGTTCTTTCCCTTTCTGCAATTTAGAATTGTCCCTTATTTCCTGAGCTCACATGAACTCAGATTTCTACTTTTCTGGCAACCCTGGTCTGGAACAGAGACCCGAGCATCCTCCTTGTCCTCATGGGCCCATATTAGCCCAAAATAAGCCTCCATAGATGGACATACGTTTGAAAAGTTATTTATTATATAATTTTCATGGCTAAGAAAAAATAGATTTGTTCAAGTGTTACTTCAACAATTGACATTAATGCTCTGATGGAGAATTTTGGCTTTACCAGCTTTGTGTTTTTTTTTTGTACTCATTATTATCTTACAGTTTTGAAGAGCTTAAAGAGAAAGTTAATCTCTGTAAAACGTCTTCTCTGAGATTTTAATGTCTCTACATCAATTCCAAAGAAAGAATCTTTTAGAAAATAACCTACCTGAACTTTGCCTGTGTGTGCCAAAGTCCATTAAAATGATATCAGGAACATGTGTGAAGAGCCAAGTTTCCAAGGGCTTGTTGTTGTGTGGTGGGAGCCAAAACACAGCTTTTTGAAATGAAACAGATTTATTTAATAATAAGATGAACAGAACAATAGGAGTCACAGCAAGAGACAAGTGGGGAACAGGTGGCACTGGATGGTGTAATCAGTACGCCAAATGAAGGCTGATGATGTTACTAAATCACAGCTATCAATCAACGCGGGAGCCACGATGGCACATCATATTCCTGAAGAGGACAAACCCTTCTGTAGGAGGTGCTGCTTACTTGCTGCACACACTATGGCCACAAAATATTGACCTCATGGGAATTTTCTGTGTGGCACAGGGAACTCAAAGCCGTGCTCTATGTTAACCTAGAGGGGTGAGATGCTGAGGGAGGTGGAAGGGAGTTTTCAGAGGGAGGGGACATATGTATATCTATGGCTGATTCATGTTGATGCATGCAGAAACTATCACAATATTGTAAAGTAATTATCTTCCAATTAAAAAAATTAAAAGGTCTACCATTAAAAAATATTGACTATAATTGTTGATAGGAAATGCTGTGTACAAGTCCTTTTGTCTTTGTTTCACAACAGCTTTACTCCGATATAATTTACATGCCATAAATTTATCCTTTTAAAGTGTAAAATTTAACAGTTGTTAGTTTATTTATAGGGTTGTGCACAGACAATTTTAGAACATTTTCATTACCTTTTAAAAGAAACTCTTTACCCATGTACCCACAGTCATTCCCCGTTTCCTCCTAATTCCCCAGCCCCAGGCAGCTACTCAGCATCTTCTGTCTTTATAGATGGCCTGTTCTGGAAGTTCCATATAGTGAAATCATATAATATGTCATCTTCTCAGGACTGGCTTCTTTAACTTATGTTTTCAAAGGTCATATATGTTGCAGCATGAATTAGTAGTTCATTCCTTTTTATTGCCAAATAGTATTCTATTGTGTGGATAGATCACATTTTATTTATCTATTCATCAGTTGATGAATTTGGATGTAAGTTCTGGACAAGGATGCATTCTTCCTGTAATAAAATTTTTAGAGTTGTTTTGCTGCAGTTTGTATAGAGAGTGAAATGGTTGAACAAAAGAGTAGAAAAGTGGGAATCTGAGCTTGTGAAAAGGAAAAAGAAAATTTTTAGAAAACTGATGTTTAATGCTTAATTTAAAAATTTCCACGATGTTAATGTGCCACAATTGTGGCACTGTCATGGTTACTTCCAAATGTCCGCTGAAAGCCATTGACTGACTCATCTGAGTTGTGTTGAGAGCAGGAGTAGGGAATCAAAGAGAGGGGCCATGACTTTCGCTTGGGTTGATGCTAGTGAAAAAGACTGAAGGCAGTCACAAAAAGCAGACAGGAGAACAAAAATTCAGAGGCAAGAAATGATTCAGAGGAAAGGAAAGGAATGATTCGAGGAAAACTAAGCTCCTCAGATTTCATAGAATTCTTAGGAAGGGCATTAAAAATTCCACAGGCCATGAACAAGAGTTCCAGTGGTATTGATCTACATCCGTAGATATACAGAAACCCTGGTTGGCATGTGAGGACCATACTAAATAAGTCTCTGCTATAAAATATGACTAAAGTTTAAAAAACTGTAAGCAATTGGGGTCATTAAAAAAAATTGTTTGTATATGTTTTTCTTTCTTTTAAAAAATTTTCATTTATTTGGCTATATCAGGTCTCAGTTGCAGCACAGGGGAATGGCAAGTGGTATCAGCATGCCACCAACGGCAGTGGTATGCTGGGCTTCGTTGCCCTGCAGTATGTGAGATCTTAGTTTCCTGACCAGGGATCAAACCCACATCCCTTGCATTGGAAGGTGGATTCTTAACCACTGACCACCAGGCAGGTCTCATTTGTCTTTCTTTTTTTGAGTGCATAAATTTGGTTGTTCTTGAGCATCTGTAGCCCTGGGTTTGGCTTTCGAAGAATAGGAATAGATGCAAGAAGAGCAAAGATAATACTTAACTGTTCATGTTCAAAAGGAAGACTTTGCAGAACTAGTGTCTTCAGAAAGGATTCTCTAAATCCATTATCTTTCCTTTTAGCTTATCAAGGTCTAGGCTTGATGGATTGCTCTAGGTGATGTTATATGCAAGAAGTTTAGGTAGGAAGAGGAAGTGGACAGAGCTTGTCCTTTCACACCCTGGTAAGAAAGGCAGGTTCAGGCAAGAGGTAGTGATGGCTGAACTCAGATGTCCTAGGGAGGGAGGGGCTTAAATCTATGCGGTAACAGCAAGGGCAGAGGGGCCCTTAGAAATACACAGCCTTTCCCCTTCTTTGTTAGGGCTCTACGAGAAGGCTATCTCTGAAATTCCCCCACAAAACACTTGGGACACAGCCACATGAACGTAAACTTGATTTAAAAAAATGGGTTAAAATAGAGTGGGTATATGAAATATAGATTTCCCATGTGATGTGGACTCTGGAATTCCAGCCGGCCTGCCAGTGGTGGGCGCCAGTCCTTCCATGGACTGGGAGCCTGATGGAAGATGAGTCAGAGGGTTTGGGGCCCGTAGTCAGCCAGGGATGAAGAGACACACAGCCATTAAGGAGGATCCGGATCTGAGATCGCCAGCCACGCACTGCTGTGTCAGAGTGGTTTGATGCCATCATATGAATTGACTGCCAAGAGACTGTTTTAATATATTAAAATGAGACTAAACTTATATAAGACTGGCCATTTAGCAAGTCCATCTATCTGTCATCATTATTCATGTACATATTTTTTGCTTACCAATGGGTAAAAACAGGCCAGTCAATACAGATGAAATAAAGAAATTGCTTTTTCTCTGTACTTTAGCCTTACAGTGAGATTTAAAATTTGTGACTCATTTATAGATATTCAACTATTATCTGTTATTAGAATATACTGTAGTTCTGGTACTAGCTAAATCCTTCTCACCAGGTATTTTGAAATTCTGGAATGATGTAGCAAAGACAAAGCTGTCCACCTAGTTATTTTTATCATTGTATTTTCCTCTCTTAATTACTAATTGTGCCTCACTGTCTAGAGTTTAAAGAAACAGGTGGCTGCCTTAGCTGGTGTGCTGGGTATGAAAAGGGAATTTCAAATGAGATAGCTCTCCATTCTGAGACCGACTCTTTATTTCCATAATAGCTTGAAACACTTTGAGGATACTAATTGGAATTTTTTTTTTTTTTAAGATTGCGTCTCTGCCACGTATTATTTTTTGTCTGTTCAGGGTAAGTCTTTCCATGTCACTCTGTCAGTTTTCATCAGATACCTGTTGAGTTTTGGTTGAGCAATCACATTTTTGAAACAGGGAGTTTACTGATTCATAGAAATACCTAGTATGGAATCTTCTTTACAAAAGGTCTCTCTTGAGTGGAGTCATTGTCCACAGACTTTCGGTTCCATTGGTGTCATTTCGCAGGCTAATGCTTGGACACCTCACAATTTTCAAAGTAGGGGAGATTTTATCGGGGGCAGTTTTACTGGGGGTGGCTGTGTTAGTCTGCTATAGCTACCATAACTAAGTACCACAGACTGGGTGACTTCAACAACAAAAACCTATTTTCTCACATTCCTGGAGGCTCTGAAATCAAGGTGTCAGCCAGGCTGATTTCTTCTGAGGCTTCTCCTCTTGGCTGGTGAATGGAATTCTTTCCCCTTTGTCTTCACATGGTTTTGCCTTCTATGGATGTGTCCTAATATCCTCTTATAAGGATACCAATCATGTTGGATGAAGGGCCACCCTAACGTCCTCTCTGTTACTTAATTAGATCTGAAAAAACCCTGCCTCCAAGTACAGTTGCGTTCTGAAGTATTGGAATTAGAAATCCAACATATGAATTTGAGGAAGATGTGATTCAGCCCACAATACCGATCTTTAGTGAGTTTTACTTATTGGAGGAACTGTCATTCCTGTTTTACTCTTCGGCTTCATTGAGTTATTTTGGAGTTCTTGTAGGGGTGCTCTGCCTGTACTCCCAGCCCAAACACTAACGCTAATAATCCTTCCCAAACAAATCTTACACTGTTTTCCGTGAAAATTTCTTGGGGCTGCAGCTGGAGATGAATGCTACAGCCCTCCTGAAAGTGTATCAGTTTCAACAGAAAGACAACATCCCCATTCAGCCTTCTCCTGTAGATAAGCACAACTGTTTTGGCTTTGTAAGGCTGGGTTTGTAAATATAACTCCTTTCTCTTTCCACCTTCCAGAAATTTGTGATAACATTAGTACATCAGTATATCATGTCTGTAGAAGGCATCCTTTCTTGACTTTATGGTGCCATGGATTTCTTTTAAAAAATCTACTTTTACTGGTTATTTCAAGGAGAATTTGGGAGAAAAGAAGAATATTTGTGTTTCTTATGGCATATTGAGTTTCCCTGGTGGCTTCGATGGTAAAGAATCTGCCCACAGTGCGGGAGACCTGGGACCGATCCTTGGGTAGAGAACATCCCCTGGAGAAGGGAATGGCTACCCATTCCAGTATTCTCACCTGGAAAATCCTAAGGGCAGAGGAGCCTGGTGGGCTATAGTCCATGGGGTTGCAAAAAGTCAGACTCACTGAGTGACTTTCACTTCATTGTGGTATGTTGAACCAGGTGTAAACTATACAATTTTAAGCTATTATGTTTGTATCTCTAAGTGTGATTTATATAGAAACATTGTATATGATGTTACTTAATCCTTAAAACCATCTTGAGAGTTAGCTGTGATCTGGTCTGACTTCTTTGAGGCCTGAACCCTTTATTGATGCATTAAAGATGATGACCATGATGATACTCATCACCGAGCTTTCAGGATAGAAGACTCTCTGAAAAAAGTTTATTAGTCTAGTGCTAAGTTCTGTAGCATTTTTAGGCCTTAGGCAACTATGCCCTCAGCATAGTTATGCTGTTACAGTGGACGGCAATGCCCATTCATCTCTTGCCAGAAATGTTTTTGCGTATAGGTCCCTAAGCTACTGGCTTATTTTCACATTACTAGTTTGTGAAATTCCTCTTCTAAGGATTCACTTATATTAAAAAAGTTAATAAAAGTTCTGAGATTGGTTGCTGCAAGACAGTATTAAATAGAATATGTTCAAGTGTTTTTTTCCCTTGTACAGATACATCCCTTTCAGCTGATTAAATGTATTTTTTGTGACCAATGAACATAAGGAAAAATGCTCTACTTTAGTATTGTTTCTTAGGCTGATAGATTTGATTCATATTGCTTTAATGTGCTGGGATCTTGCAAGATTGAGGCTTGTCAATGCACAGTTAATGCAATAATGTCCTTACAATAATACTCTTGTGACATTTTTGTTTCATTTGCCTCTTTTACTTCTTTTTCTATTCCCTTGTACTTTCTGATGTGTCTCTTGGGCTTGGATTACACACCTGAATATTCAGCATGGATTTGGTGCATCGGATCTTTTTATGTGCCCAGGTCAATGATCAGCTCTGATATGTGATTACCGTTTCCAGACTGATTCATAATCCTAGGTGAGGGAGAGAGCCTCTATGTTCAGGATCGTTGAATTTCTTAAGAATGGAGAATTAAATGAAAGGTCAAAGCACATTATCTGTTAGATTTTAAAACCCTGAGAATTTCAAGGGAGACATTCCATATGTATCTTGTCTGTTTATAACTTTCCTTGTCAAAATGTTTCGCTGTTAAGCTCAGAAGTGCCCAGGACGTCGGTTAAGTCTTTTAAAGTCTCCTCATTTAATTGTGTAGTAGGAAATTGTATTTTGGCAATTTTGGCCCAAATTGTATTTTGGCTCTGTCTCTCTTCTAAGTCCTCCATTCCTCAACAGTTAGTTGTTTTTAATCATCCCCAAATCAAGGGATTTAAGACACAGATCCATTTTATATTATTATTAAAAATTGTTCAATGCTATTATAGCCATGTAAGAAGAGACAGAGGGTCACTGTTTTGACTTAAGAATCTTAAGGGGAAAGGAGAAATAAAATAGAAAAACAACTTTCCATTTTTTCTAAGGTTAAGAACTGAATTCTTCAATCTGTAGGGAAGCAGCTCTTATTGAAGTTAGCGAATCTTATTTCATGAGTGGAAACAATGTTAAAAAGACCTTTAACAATTCATGGTAAAATCAACATTAGTTTGCATATTGTGTAATTCAAAACTGATTTGTAATAATTTGAATGGCCACTCCCCATTATTGTGTTGTTTGGTGTCAAATAAGAGGTGAATTGTAGATGAAAGTTATCCTATAGTCATTGGGATGCTTCTAAAAGGATTCTGTCATATCCATTGCATCTTATTGCCAATACAAATAAAGAAAATAAATATTAGAATTTCAGAAAACTCGTGGTCTGTTTTCAAATTTCTACTGTTCCCTCATAGCTCAGTTGGTAAAGAATCCTCCTGCAATGCGGGAGACCTGGGTTCAATCCCTGGGTTTTGAAGATCCCCTGGAGAAGGAAAAGGCTACCCACTCCAGTATTCTGGCCTGGAGAATTCCATGGACTGTATAGCCCATGGGGTCGAAAGAGTCAGACATGACTGAGTGACTTTCACTTCACTTCACTGTAAGTTGAGTATACTCTTGATAGTTTTCTTTGCATAAATATTTTAAAACTCTTTCAAGTGATATACTATATATGAATGAGTGATATGGAACAAAAATTATTTTAAACAGATTGGATTATAGTAAAAAAGATATAATCTAATATTTTCAAATATGAAGATAAAGTTCTTAATAGTGTTGATAATTCTTTATCAGATGACTCTTGTGAAACCTTTGAATTTTGTTTTTTATCCCCTGGAATAGTTTCTCTGTATGATTTTATTGAAAATTCAGGAAAATGGGTTTTAGGTATAAATATTTTCACTTACTATATTGTCTTACAAAAATATATGCTCAAAAATTGCACCAGAAGAGATGGTGTCATTTCAACTAAATGAGATCTTTTCATTCAGTCTCTTGTTTTTGGTAAAATCACAAAGATAGTAGAATAGAATCTGATACAGGATCCAGGCCTTACTTCTTGCACCTGTGAGGTTTCATTTTATCTCTGCTTTGTAACATTGGGCTTAAGCAACCTATCTGAGACTATGTCCTAATGTATAAAAGAGGAGATTAAAAACTTTATACTTCACCAAGTGTCGTGAAGATTAAATACATTCTCCAGATGTATACTGCCTGGATCATGGAGACTTTTCAACAAATGGTAGCTTTTGTTATTTCATTCTTGCTACTATTGCCACTGATGACAATAAATTTCCCCATTCAGAATGATTTCAGCAGCTGTGTTTGTATTATCATGGAATGTTCTTTGGTACCTGAAAGCCACACCATTTCTTTGAGATCAAAATATCATTTTTCCTTCTTTTCCAGATAATTTTTTAAAAGTAATTGTTGATTATTTTTACATTGGTAGGTGATTAAAAAAGTAACTTCCATGATAGAATCAAACCAAAGTTTGTCATTATGATGAACAGATTCAAATGTAGATTGAAAGGCAGTACCATTTTTAAGAGTGTCGGGGTTGTAACCCAGAGAAATGAGCACACGGTTTCCCTGTCAATATTGTATGAGTTCCAAGAAGTTAAGGCCTTTTCTTTCTCTCATAACCAAAGGACAATTCAAAGGGAAGTGTTAACATGAGAATTTTTCTTTTTATAAAAGCAAAGGAAAAGAAAAATAAAAAAAAATTGCTGCCAAGAGAGAAAGAGAATTGGAGAACTGTGACAAATCCCTCTGGGGTCTGGAGTGTTGGCACAATGAAAGAGGTTAAAGGGAAGGGAACAATGGGAAATCAGTCCTGAGTCTGAAGCTAATCATTTGGCTTCTGAACAAAAGGGGGAAGAACCAATATTTTATGAAGGGAAGAAAGCCCAGGGAGCTGACGCACAAGTCAGCTCCTTTATCCAGGAACAAAAAGTCAAAACGAATTAATAGACGATTTACTGGAGCCTGAGTGGCGTCTGAGATAGGCTTACATAAAGAGATTTCCTTTCCCAGATAGTTGAAATGATGTTATAAAATGTTGCCTTTAAGAAAATATTTGATAATATATTTTCAGGCTTTTGAACATATTCTTTAATTTCCATCTTTTCCTTCAGAATTATAAATATACGGGTCTTTCTAAGCCCAATGAGTATCTGACCGAAGCTAAAGATGTGTTGTTTTCAGGAAGCCTTGAACTTACTGTTTCTTCCCTCAATTACATTAATAATACTCAATTACAAAGAAATAAAACCATTGTTTGAAAAGCTACATTGCCATTAACTAATGTGAAATGTTCACTGGAATATTTGTTAGAAACCTGGATTTTATGGGGAAAGGTATTTTAAAGGGATCAGTATAAAGTAGGGAAGTATAGGTTGCATGAAAGTTGAAGAATCCCTTTAGTGGATCCCTAATGTAAAACCCTTTTCCTATAAAAATACTTCAGTGAATTGTTTGCTAGATTTGGAAATCAGTATCGTTCAGTTGTCAATAATATGAGATATTTCCATTATACAACATTTAAGTGAAATGATTGGGAAAGGGGGGTTAGAGATGAGATTTAAGTCTTTTTTACTAAGAAACTAGGAAAGACAATGCTGAAAATATCAGACTTTAGATATATATATATATATTTTTTTTTTCTCAAGATGGAGTACACATCTATTTGGTACTCAAATTTAAGTCACTAGCTTTATGGACTATTTATTTTCTTCTCTTTGTGGCCAGAATGGAGGCTATGCTGGAGCAAAAAGAAAAAGAAAGAGAAACTCAGTCAATTCATGGCTACCTCATGCTGTACCAAGCACAGTCATTAAACATTTGGTTAACTCATTGGGGAAAAGTAACTTAAAACTCTTCGTTGACAAAACTTGCCATTCAACTTAATAACCACTAGTTCCAAATAGGCACAACTCTATAAGGAGGAAGAATAGGAACCTAGGATCCTAGATGGAGCCTAGATGAACCTCAGTTCAGTTCAGTTCAGTCACTCAGTCATGTCTGACTCTTTGTGACCCCATGGACTGCAGCACGCCAGGCTTCCCTGTCCATCACCAACTCCCAGAGCTTGCTCAAACTACTGTCTGTTGAGTAGGTGATGCCACTGAACCATCTCATCCTCTGTCATCCCCTTTTCCTCCTTCCTTCAATCTTTCCCAGCATCAGGGTCTTTTCAAATGAGTCAGGTCTTTGCATCAGGTGGCCAAAGTATTTGAGCTTCTGCTTCAGCATCAGTCCTTCCAATGAATATTCAGGACTGTTTTCATTTAGGATTGACTGGTTTGATCTCCTTGCAGTCCAAGGGATTCTCAAGAGTCTTCTCCAACACCACAGTTCAAAAGCATTAATTCTTTGGTGCTCAGTTTTCTTTATAGTCCAACTCTCACATCCATGAGGCTTCCCTGTTGGCTCAGACGGTAAAGAGTCTGCCTTCAGTGTGGGAGACCTGGGTTTGATCTCTGGGTCAGGGAGATCCCCTGGAGAAGGAAATAGCAACCCACCCCAGTACTCTTGCCTGGAAAATTCCATGGATGGAGGAGCCTGGTGGGCTACAGTCCACAGGGTTGCAAAGAGTCGGACACGACTGAGTGAGTTCACTTTTCACATCCATACATGACCACTAGAAAAACCATAGCTTTGACTAGATGGACTTTTGTCGGCAAAGTAATGTCTGGTTTTTAATACACTATTTAGGTTTGTTATAGCTTTTCTTCCAAGGAGCAAGCATCTTTTAATTTCATGGCTGCAGTCACCATCTGCAGTGATTTTGGTGCCCCCCCCCCCAAATAAAGTCTGTCACTGTTTCCATTGTTTCCCCATTTATTTGTCATGAAGTGATGGGACCAGATGCCATGATCTTAGTTTTCTGAATGTTGACTTTTAGGTCAACTTTTGCACTCTCCTCCTTCACTTTCATCAAGAGGCTCTTTAGTTCTTCTTTGCTTTCTGCCATAAGGGTGGTGTCCTATGTGTATCTGAGGTTATTGATATTTCTCCCCACAATCTTGATTCCAGCTTGTGCTTCATCATGCATATTGCATGTTATACTCTGCATATAAGTTAAATAAGCAGGATGACAATATACAGCCTTGACATACTCCTTTCCCAATTTGGAACCAGTCTGTTGTTCCATGTCCAGTTCTAACTGTTTCTACTCGACCTGCATACAGATTTCTTGGCAGGCAGGTCAGGTGGTCTGGTTTTCCCATCTCTTTCAGAATTTTCCTTAGTTTGTTGTGATCCACACAGTCATAGGCTTTGGCGTAGTCAATAAAGCAGAAGTAGATGTTTTTCCAGAACTCTCTTTCTTTTTCGATGATCCAACGAATGTTGGCAATTTGATTTCTGGTTCCTTTGTCTTTTCTAAATCCAGCTTGAACATCTGGAAGTTCATGGTTCACATACTGTTGATGCCTGGCTTGGAGAATTTTGAGCATTACTTTACTAGCATGTGAAATGAGTGCAATTGTGCAGTAGTTTGAACAGTCTTTGGCATTGCCTTTCTTTGGGATTGGAATGAAAACTGACCTTCGCAGTCCTGTGGCCACTGCTGAGTTTTCCAAAAATGCTGGTATATTGAGTGCAGCACTTTCACAGCATTATCTTTTAGGATTTGAAATAGCTCAACTGGAATTCCATCACCTCCACTAGCTTTGTTCAACGTGATGCTTCCTAAGGCCCATCTAGATGAACCTAGATGAATCCTAGATGAACCCAGGATCTTGATGCTACATCTACTCTGTGCAAATTGGGATATATCACATAATTTAATTGAGCCTCAGTTTCCCCGTCTGCAAAGTAAATTGAATGAAGTGTTCCTCAGGATTGCTTTGGACTCTAAAACTTTGATTTTATTTTTCATGTTCAAAGTGTTGGAAAGTGATTGTCATAAATAAGTTACAAACAAGGTACTGTGAAATTTCACAAGAGGAAATTGCTCTAACTTCATATTTCATGGAAAAACCTATGGAAGTGAAAAAATGCCTTTGGGTCAGAGGGAATGGCAAAGACAGGAAGCAGAAAATGGTGAGGCCAGTGGTTAAACTTTTTAAAGAGAGAACAGTGGTTAAACTTTTTAAAAGATTCATCCCTTTTTCTTTCTTTTTTTTGGTTTGAGTTTCCTTTATTTCTTTTTTTTGAATTGGAAAAAATTTCTTTATGGTGTTCAGCCATACGAAAATGCTAATCAGTTATAATTATATATATCTCTCCTTTCCCTTGTGAGTCTTCCTCCCCCTTCCAGTCCCACCCCTCCCCCTCCAGGTTGTCACAGCTCCAGTCTGGGCTTCCTGTGTTATATCGCAGCTTCCCACTGGCCAGCTATTTTACACATGATTGTATATATGTCAGTGCTACCTACTTTCTCAATTTGTCCTACCATCTCCTAGCCCTGCTGTGTCCAAAAGTCCATTCCTATATCTGCATCTCCATTCTTTCCCTTCAAATAGGTTCATTAGTACTGTTTTTCTAGATTCCATATATATGCGTTGATGTACGATACCTGTTTTTCTCTTTCTGATTTACTTCGCTCTGTAAAACAGGCTCTAGGTTCATTGATCTCACTGCAACTGACTCAAATTCATTCTTTTTTATGACTGAGTAATATTTTATTGTATGTATGTACCACATCTTCTTTATCTCTTTACTTATTGATGGACATCTAGGTTGCCTCCATGTCCCGGCTATTTTAACTGCTGCAAAGAACATTGGGGTACATGTGTATTTTTTAATTGTGTTTTTCTCAGGGTATATGTCTAGTAGTGGGATTGCTGGGTCATATGGAAGTTTTATTCCTAATTTTTAAAGGAATCTCCCTACTGTTCTCCATAGTGACTGCATCAATTTACCTTCTAACCCGCTGTGCAGGAGGGTTCCCTTTCCTCCACATCCTCTCCAGCACGTATTGTTTGTAGACTTTTTGATGATGGCTATTCTGATCGGTATGAGGTGATAACCTCATTGTAGTTTTGATTTGCCTTTCTCTAATAATGAGTAATGTTGATCATCTTTTCATATGTTTATTGGCCATCTGTATGTCTTGTGTTTGGACATGTCCTGCATTTGGAGAAATGTCTGTTTAGGTCTTCTGCCCTTTTTTTTTTTTGAGTGAATTGTTTGTTTTTCTGATAGTGAGCTCCCTTTTCTCTTCTTTATAAAAAAAGGCTAAACAAACACAACAAAACTTCTCTAATAGAAAGTCTCAAGTAAATAAGAACCAAAGATTAAAGTAAAAAGATTATATTTCTGATATGCAAAAAGAAGGTCACTGAAGAAAATTTGTACAACACAAAAAATTTAAGGGAGAAAATAAAACACATGTAATTCCAACATGCAGAGATAATTACTGTTAATATTCTGATATTTTGGTGTACTTCCTTCGAATCTTTACTTTATGCATAAATATACATATATTTGTATAATTATGGTCCCATTCTACACATTATTTCATTGTCTGTTTCAGAACATAATATATCATACGGATTGCTCCCACTTGACTCATTTTTGGTTCGGTTTAATTCTATACTTCTCAGTCTGCTTTGTCAGGGATCAGCTTTGTCCTTAATGGTACTCTAATGGGTCTCTGGAGTAAATGGATGCTGAGGTTTGGTCATAATAGGAACATTTATTAAGATATGGTGGGTACTTTCCACCCCAGAGAATCTATTCATTTGCCATGGCACTCTAGGTTCCTAGAGAGCAAGAATGAATCTTGGGTACCACTGGGGCACAGTGTTGGACTTGAAGTAAATGCTTGTGTTTGCTGAACTACACTTTTAGAGTAAATGGTTCTTTTAGAGGAGGGCCAAATGCAGACTTGTCTTCCTTGCTGGAGACTAGAGGAAACTTCTGTGCATTTGGTAATTCCTGATCAAAGGCAGCATTTCTGTACTTTCTGGAGTTTTCCTGTATGTAGTACTTTTATACATATCACTAGAGGTGTGTGTGGTGATTTAAGCAGAGGCATGGAAAAAAATAATTTCGGTGGAAATATATTTTAATGTGCACTAGTAAACATATAACTCAAACATCAACCTTGTGATTCCAAGCATCTTATCACTTAGAAAAAAGCTAAATTCAACTTCAGGAAAAATGTTAAGTAAATAATAAGACACAAGAGTTATGAGGATATGGTAAAAATTGTGAAGGTTGAAACAGAATGACAAATGTTTGGAAACAACTCAGCCAGATTTCCTGGATCAGGCAAGGGTATGAATACTTTTCCTACTGTCTTGGCTACTTCCTTTCACATGAGAGGAGATGCTTACTACCTGTATGTGTATTATGTCAGATTAAAATTGTTCTTTGCATTCCTGGTTACTCTCTTACTGCTGTTGAGCAGATCTGAAAGGATGTTTTCCAATATCCTCTGAGAACATCAGTTATCGTCAACATCTTATCAAGCACCATTTGCTGTTCTCTGGTGTTTTTTTTTTGTTGTTGTTGTTAATTATGACATTGTAATTGCTTTTGTGTTTCCATCAAGAATTGTCAAGTGTTCTATGGGAAAGCTGTGTCATTATAGTAGTTGAAAATATTTAGCAATATTTTTATAGCCATAGATTCTAATTCAGGCTCTGCATAACTAGCTATGAGACTGGAGATAGGGAGTTCTGTTATTGATAAAATGAAATAGATGATCTCTCTTGGGGCTTCCCTGGTGGCTCAGTGGTAAGGAATCTGCTTGCCAACACAGAAGACTTGGGTTCTGTCCCTGGATCAGGAAGATCCCCTGGAGAAGGGAATGGCAACCCACTCAGATATTCTTGCCTGGGAAATCCTATGGACTGGCAGGCCATAGGCCATGGGGTCGCAAGAGAGTCAGACACGACTTAGCAACTCAACAACAACAACTTGAGTTGCTTATAACTCTAAAATAACCTTTTTTTTTTTTTTAATTTTTTTATTAGTTGGAGGCTAATTACTTCACAACATTTCAGTGGGTTTTGTCATACATTGATATGAATCAGCCATAGATTTACACTTATTCCCCATCCCGATCCCCCCTCTCACCTCCCTCTCCACCCGATTCCTCTGGGTCTTCCCAGTGTACCAGTGTACCATTTTGTTCCTGTGTTTCCGACCTCTGTGTTTAAATATATTGCAGAGTTAAGGTCGTCCTCCTTTGTACCCTGTGGTCTGCTGTACTGGGCTACTTAGAGCTCCCAGAAGTCACCACGATCTGTGCGATTTCAGTTTTGCTCCATCTCTCCTGTTTTTGGATATTAGGTTGAAATTCCATGAAAATAGAGCATTTGTGTCAGATGTGAGAATCGTCCTGCCCATTCTGTACTGTGAAAGATTCATTCTTAACCTCTGATACAAATAGTAATCAAGACGAAAGTTTATAATTCCCTAGGAGGAATCTCTCAATGTCCACACTTTAGAGTTCAGGAGTCCAAGATTCTTTCTATGAAACTTGGTATTATTCAGTGTGATTTTTGTATGCAGAGGCTATTATTCAGAATTTTAAGCTTGACTTAGAAATTTACAATGTATGTATGTGCTCAGTTGTGTCTTACTCTTTGCATCTCCTGAACAGGAGCCCGCCAGGCTCCTCTGTTCATGGAATTTCCCAGGCAAGAATACTGGAGTGGGTTGCCATTTCCTACTCCAAAAAATTAGCAAAACTTAGTTCTTTGTTAGACTTTTAAGTTTAGCTTGCATATCTTATCCATTTGGTTTATAAGCTTAGAAGATGTTAATCACATGTAAAGAGCCTTTGGTCAATATTTGTCCTAATTTAGTTAAGCACATTCAGATATTATAAAGTACCTCTATATATTTAACATACTTTATAACTTTATATATGTTCCTTTGACCTAATAAATCTTCCCAAATACTGACCAGTTTTTTGTAACTCTAAAAAGTTAAATTTAGAAATATGGTGAACATAGATGTTCAATGTTTTTTATAAAGTTATTTATATAGCAACTTAAAAAATTAGTCTAAACCAATCATCCAATTATATATTTTAAATTGGAATCACAAGGCTGTCACTCTAATAATTCTAATTCTTCTAAATATTGCAAGTACAGAAAATACAAGTATGGACAGACTCCTTTCTAATACAAGAATTTAACATCATACTTTTGATTTTCTTAAACATTTGGATTGTGTTGATGGAGAAGACTTTTGTGAGTCCCTTGGACAGAAAGGAGATCAAATCAGTTAGTCCTAAAGGAGATCAACCCTGCATATTCATTGGAAGGACTGATGCTGAAGCTGAAGCTCCAATACTTTGGCTACCTGATGTGAAGAGCCAACTCATTGGAAAAGACAGTAGTATTGTTGGGAAAGATTGAAGGCAGGAGGAGAAGCAGGCAACAAAGGATGAGATGGTTGAATGGCATCACTGATTCAATAGATATGAGTTTAAGCAAGCTCCAGGAGATAGTGAAGGACAGGGAATCTGGTGTGCTGTAGTCTATGGGGTTGCAAAGAGTCAGATAGGACTTAGTGACTAAACAACAAACAGCAAAACATTTCCATACTTAATTTTAAATTTTCTTGGGATTGAAAAATGTGAACTCCTTAAATCAGTTGTTACCATCACAGTGAACTGAGGTTACCTTGACCAGACATTTGTCTACTCGCTGTTCAGATTTCAGTGTAGAAATGGGAGCCACTGAGCCACTTTGAAAGTGAAAGTGTTAGGTGGTCAGTCATGCCCATTCTTTGCGGCCCGATGGACTGTAGCCCACCAAACTACACCAAGCTACACCAAATTCCACCATGGAATTCTCCAGGCAAGAATACTGGAGTGGGTAGCCATTCCCTTCTCCAGGGGATCTTCCTCACCTAGGGACTGAATCTGGGGCTGTTGCATTGCAGACAGATTCTTTACATCTGAACCACAAGGGAAGCCCTGTTGGTAGTTGCTAAATCAATAACTCAGTGACGGAAGCAGGATGCTCATATAGCTCATGCCAGTGGATTTGAGTTTTCAGGTTGCTTAATTCTTTGGTGTGTTCAGAGAAGTCTACAAGTTTTCCTTCATCAGTATAATCACTTGATAGATTTTACATTTCTTTATCTTCTGTGATAAGTACATATCTTTCCCTTCTAACTCACTTTTGAACTTAATGAGATTCTAAGATATTAAGTATCCTTTCTGAGTAAACTTAGATTTAAATCAGATAAAAGCTTAGAATCTTCATTTTTCCTATTTTTAGCTGCTCAGGAATATTAAAATGACATCTGGTTGACATTGGATGTTTCTCATGCTTTTATTTGTCTTGCAGTCCTAATATAGGAGATCTATGACTGGAAAGGAAAGCTCTGGCCTGGGTTTTATAGATCCTCCCTAACTTAGTTAAATGGCCTTTAGTTTGTTCCTACTCAGGGTCAGACGGGATTAATCCTGGATGCTGAGTTCATTCTAATGACCCAGGAATTCAGACACCTTTAATTCTTCTCACATGTAGTATAGAATTCAGACCAGGTCTAGACTGAATACTGGGAGTAAGAGAAAGATGTGATTGGGAGGAAGAGGCTCCAGACTAATAATATCTCTCCTCTCACTTCAAACTTAAGCTCTGTAGGACCATGTTGTCTAGCTGAGTTGTTGGTCCTATGCCAGGGAAATTAGGCACTCACATTCTCCATTGTTTCTTTAGAATATTCTAAGTAGGAAAGAAAAGGTGTCAAAATAATAAATGATTTTGTATATTTCCCAGATACTTCTTGATGGTTGGTAAATGATGAATAAGATTATAAAGGTTTATTTTGGGAAGAGAGTTTTGCAGGAGAATGGATACATGTATAGGTATGGCTGAGTCCCTTTGCTCTCCACCTGAAACGATCACAAGATTGTTACTTGGCTATACTCCAATATAAAATAAAAAGTTTTTTTTTTTTTTAAAATGTTTTACTCCAACAAGAATAAGTTGTTATTTACACACTAAGATGCTGATTTTGGATGTTGATGAGGGCTAAGTTTAGTTACTTTTTTTTAAAATTAATTTTTTTTATTGAAGAATAATTGTTTTACAGAATTTTGTTGTTTTCTGTCAAACCTCAACATGAATCAGCCGTAAGTATACGTACATCCCCTCCCTTTTGAACCCCCCCCCCATCTCCCTCCCCATCCCACCCCTCCAGGTTGATATAAGGACCGTGTTTGAGTTTCCTGAGCCATACAGCAAATTCCTGTTGGCTGTCTATTTTACATATGGTAATGTAAATTTAAATTTTACTCTTTCCATACATCTCACCCTCTCCTCCCCTCTCCCCATGTCCATAAGTCTATTGATACAGCCACTATGGAAGACGGTATGGAGATTCCTTAAAAAAATAGGAATAAAACCACCATATGACCCAGCAATCCCACTTCTAGGCATATACCCTGAGGAAACCAGGGTTGAAAAAGACACATGTATCCCATTGTTCATTGCAGCACTATTTACAATAGCTAGAACATGGAAGCAACCTAGATGCCCATTGACAGATGAATGGATAAAGGAGTTGTGGCACATATACACAATGGAATATTACTCAGCATAAAAAGGAACACATTTGAATCAGTTCTGATGAGGTGGATGAACCTAGAGCCTCTTATACAGAGTGAAGTGGGTCAGAAAGAGAAAGATAAATATCGTATTCCAATGCACATATATGGAATCTAGAAAAATGGTTCTGAAGAATTTATTTACAGGGCAGCAATGGAGTTTAGTTACTTTTTGATAGCAGCATTCGGCTTTACTTTCTTTTAGCGTCCCACATGGGTTAGTAAGATTGTTGATAGGGGTTGGAATCTAGTCTCAGGATGTGGAGGGAATTGACTGACCTGAGGGCGAGACGACCAGCCTCAGTCATATTAGCATCAGGGCCCATCTAGTCAGACTCTAATGTAATTGTTTAGTCTGTCAGGATGCAACTTTTTGTCCAGATTGACTTTTCTTCTTTCTTACAGTTTTGTATTCTTTATTTTGTGTCCTTATATTCCTTGCTTTCTTTTAGGTTGATAAGAAGCTATTTTCAGAAGTCACCTTGAAAATTTTGTCTTTTCTAATGTGGGGCTAACCAACACTCCACTCCACCCAACCCCTCACCTTAAGAGAAAGCATTTTTTGTGTGTTTTACTAACAGATTTGATGTCTTTGAGTTTACATTTCATAAGCACAGGGAAAATAGGATAAGTCTAAATGAAGTCTCAACTGCAGTGAACACATTTATGACTGTCCTCTTAATGTGGATAACGTTTTGTTCTAATAAAAGGTAAGGCTTCATTTCAAGGGCACTCTCTGGGTAAGGCAGATTCTTCAATTCCTCTGTGTTTTGTTGAAGCTCATTATGTGTCTGAATGACTAAAGGGAGAATGGATGTGTTTATATTCCTCAATGGCTGTCAGTTGTAATCAAGTTCAAGTAGCAAACAAAGCTCAAAGTGAATGAACACAAGGGTGTCATCTATCAGTGGCATCTTCATTTTTGGGCTATTGTGCCATTCACACTAAAGCCAACAGACAGACTCTGTGGTAACCAAACACTGCGTATCTTAGTTTAGTTCATTCAGGTTATTGTGGATATGTCATTAACATAGGAGTGGCCTGGAAATGAGCCAATTTCTCTGTTCTGTATCTAAAAATGGATCACTGTCCTGCTGAGAATACTGTGAAACCAATGTAGAAAATCATTTATCATGGAAGGATACAGTTCTAAAGGCTGAAATTGTCAACCTAGATATTAGAGCAAAAATCATTGAGGACTTGTTTGCAAAGTTTCTTTGATTGAATGACTAGTTTTTTCCCTCTGGTCTCTTTTTAAATAAATGATAGGCTACCCATTTTTGGGTGAATATATTATTATAATTGACATCAATAAGAATCAAAAGTTAACATAAATAACTTTTTTTCCAGGGAAGACTCTTAGCTGTAAAAAAACTAACTGATTCAAATAACTCAAGTGAAAATTATTCACTGAAAAACACTAAGAGCTTGTGGGATCTGAGAAGAGTAAATAAGCTGAATTGAGTTTCTAAACCTGAGGTCGAGAGATGAGCTTCCTTGTTCTGTCTTTCCTTCTCTCTGCGTGTTTTTTCTCTTCCCTCTGAGTTGACTTTCTGTGCTTACTCATCTTGCACAGGGACCCATATGGCATCTCAGCTATGATTTTACATGATCTGTTAGCTCCAGTGCCTATATCAGGCAGGCTTGATTGAGTTCCAGTGCCTCAATTCCAAAATCCATGCAGATGAATCTGATCGATAATTAGTAATACGCTGGCTTGACTTAGCTCAGGGTCCCCTTCCTGACTAGTCAGACACATTCAAGAATGATGAACGATGGTCATGGAGACTTGAGTGTGCTGGCTGTGATTGGAACAGGCAATAATAAGCATCCTGCTAAGCCTACAGGGACTTCCTTGGTGGTTCAGACGATAAAAAATATGCCTGCAATGTGGGAGATTGAGGTTCAGTCCCTGGGTCAGGAAGATCCCCTGGAGAAGGGAATGGCTACCCACTCCAGTATCCTTGCCTGGAGAATTCCATGGACAGAAGAGCCTGGAGGGCTACAGTCCGTGGGGTTGCAAAAGAGTTGACATGACTTAGTGACTAACACATTTCTAGTCTGTATGCTATGTCTAAATCAGTGACCTGAAAACTTTTCCACCGTGACCCACAGGAAGCAGTACATTTTTCCCCCATTTCATCCCAGCACTCTTCTGTGTGTTGATTTTTGAAGCAATACTTCTAATTATAGGTGATATACTCAAGTATTTCCTTTTTGGTTTCTTTACATCCCAGTTCATCCCATTAAATAAAGACATGCTGCTCTTGTCTCACAAGATTGATTTCATGTTCCACTAATGAGTTGTAGCTTTAGTTTCAAAAGCACCGGTCTGTATTTTTCTTTATATTGCTTCCCTTTGTAACCCTTATTATAATTATAATTGGCTCCCCTATTATATTTTGTAATTTCCTTTGTAGGAGAGATCACAATTAAACTGCCTCTGTTGTTAAACTGCAATCCATATTAAAGCAGAGACTGTGTCTGTCTTGTTTACTACTGCATTCCCAGCACCTAACAGAGTTCCTGGCACATAGTAGATGCTCAATTGAGTAAATATTGATGAATGAGTAAATGAAGATCCAAACAGACGGCACCCTTAATGGGCTCACCTGGTTCTTTGCAAGAAGGAGATTCAGGTACATATAAAACTGGCTACTCTGGTTATAGCCCTGCTGATAGAAAAAGCAGATAGAAAGGCCCAGCAGGAGACTCAGTGAAGCAAGGAGGGTAGGCCCAAGAGCGAGGTTTCCGTATCATCACCGACCGCTGCCTGAAAAGCAGTCCACCAGGCAAAATGTACTGTCATAGGGGAAGAATCAGTTTCAAGCCTGAGCTCAGACCTCGGTTCATCTCACATTCATTCCACAAAACTGCAATGCCTTTTTGGTTGGCTTTTCAAAATTTCAGTTTTGGTATTTTCTTTTTTTTTTTTATTTATTTTTATTAGTTGGAGGCTAATTGCTTTACAATATTGTAGTGGTTTTTGTCATACATTGACATGAATTGGCCATGGATTTTTCATTTTATCTTTATAGCTCATGATAGAAGCAGAGAAAGAACCACATAATATCTTG
This sequence comes from Cervus canadensis, assembly GCF_019320065.1. Classification (NCBI taxonomy): domain Eukaryota; kingdom Metazoa; phylum Chordata; class Mammalia; order Artiodactyla; family Cervidae; genus Cervus; species Cervus canadensis. The sequence continues at coordinate 61,398,135 of NC_057400.1, forward strand.
ATTAAAAAGAAACCAGGCCACATTATCTGTTTCCCAAGGAGACAAAGACATCTGGTTGGGAGATGGATTGCACACAGAGCTCCGTTCCCTGTTTCTGTGAGCCTTCTCTTGGCGATCACTGACTCCCATCACATCAAGATTCATTTAACTCACTTCTGCGATTTATGGCTTCTGCTTGTCTCTAGCAGTTGTTTGAAAAACTGCTTATTATAAATGGCTATTTTTAATGGTGTCTCATATTTTCTTTTCCCATTTGCCAAGATCTTAATCTGCAGGACAACTGAACAATTACAGTGGTTTCATTTATAGACCTACTAAATGATCTGGGGGTACAAAGCTGTATTTACATACAAAGCAATTCACAGACTGATAAGTTTTCCATCATAGCTCACTGGCATCTGCAAAGCAGGACTGAGAGTTCTATTATTTTAACTCTCAGCCAGTTATATGCTCTAAATATTAATTTACAAGGTGAGAACCCTACACTTTTCTAAATAGTCAACTGACTATTGGATTAAAACTGTCAAAGTACAACTTAATACGTTATACATATGATCTAATGCATAAATTTATTGTCTATATGTAATTACAACTCTTTTAGGAAGGAGAATTTATGTTTTAGGGCAGTGTTGCTGAACTCTTTTTTTTTTGTGTGCTGTATGAGCTTGCAGGGCACACGAGAGGGAGGAGGGAGTTTCCTTCTGTCATTTGCAGTCATTCCAGCTTTACTCAAATAAGCATGGGGCAGGTATGACTCAGGAACCTGAGTGAACGAAGCTCCAGACTTGTGGGGAAAAGTCCTGCTCTTTCGGCTCAGTCCCATTTGGTTCCTTGAAGACAGTGGCCCTTCACACTTTGCGCCAAGCTTAGAATGGGAATATTGGGGGCTGGGATTCTTGGTCTCTTTCATTTGAGACCTTACCAATTCTCCCGGCACTCTGTGGGAGTGGGGTTCTGGTTTCTGCTCTACAGTAATCCATAAAACTCAGTCTCTCCTAAGGCCCATTGGAGAAAAAGAAGTACATGTTACTATTTGTCATTCAGGATATATTGTAAGAAGTTAATAACTGCACACACATACACACACACAGTACTATGCTCTTTTTCTCCCTTTATATATACCCTCTATGTATATACACTGCAAATAATTTGTCTTTGAAGGTCTGCTTAGCTAATGAGTTTTTTTATGTTCGAGAATTATTTATTGATTATACAAGACATGCGTTTGATATAGAAGTCGTGTAAAATGTTATATTCTAATACGTTAAAAATATCTTCTATAATATTATGCTTTATTTTGAAAACAGCTACACCTTAGAGATAGATACTAAAATGTATATATAGAAAATGATCTGATGTATAGAACTGACTTCAAAAATGATTGGGAATACAGGATGACCAGAGGGGTTATACATGAGACACACATACATGGCCGTGTTGCTAATAATCTCTTTTCCTCTATATATGTTTGAAAATTTCCTAATAAAAGTAAAATATGTATAATTGTAAATACATGTCTTTCTACCCTCCACTCCCACACCCACAGGGAAAACTGGTGGAAATGTGATGCAAATCTCACAGTCATGGAAGGCTGCCAATATATGTCATGCGGTGTAAATGCAGGGCCCGCATGCCCTAAGTTGTCACAGCTCCCAATCACTTAGTGGCACTAAAGTGCATGCATTTACTTCCAGGAGTGTTTAGCACATGTTTCTATTCATTTCCTCATCATTAAATCTCAATTGCAACAGCACCGGGTGCCACAAGCTGAGAATCAGGTGAAGCTTCCTGTGAAAATAAATGCAGAAATTCCCAGTTGTGTCTATTCTAATAAAAGCAAAGGGAGCATTTAATTACTTATTTTCTTTTAGGAAGTAACGTCACTGACAGGGTTATAGCCGGCTGTCCAACATGCCTACAGATTATTTAGGTACAAAGCAAAGCTAGGTCCCCCCCACCTAACTCCACAGGAGGTTGCCCATATTGCTGTTTTTGATGCTGCTTTTAATTACACTAAAGTTTACTCCATATCACCCAATGATTCTCTCAGGGACCCCCTAGACTGACCACGTACAGAACTACAAACATTTATATAATGCAGTTGAATATATGATATATGAAGTTTATTTTATTTTTTCTACTTGTAAAAGTTTTATATTTGAAGACACGTTTACTAAAAGGTATTTAGTTTATAAAGCTTTAAACTTTCCTTAGTTTATCAGGTTTTGTTTCATATTTAACATTTATTAGGAGATAGATTTTCCAAGAAGACCTTTTCATCTGAAATATCATAGGAATTGGGAATTGTAAAGAGGAAACTTTTTATATTCTTTCACATCTTGGGTTTTTCACCTGCTTTTTCTTTGTCTGAAGCCCCGTCCTCACCTCTCCTTGGCCAGGAGAGGAATTTTTGTCCCTTTTTCGAGGGTTAGCTCGGTTCTGATCTGCTTTTTTATATCATCCCCACACAATGATGGCTTCTCACTCAGGATATCTCTATCGTTCTTTTTTTTTTAGGTCACTAATTTTTAAAATCGCTAGTTAGTTATTTTTTGGCCGTGTTGGGTTTTCCGGCTGCACCCTGGAGAACGGGGCGAGTGTCCGGTTGCGGAGCGGGGCTCCAGGGCGCAGCCTCAGTAGTTGCGTGGCGCTGGGTTAGTCGCTGCCCTGCACGTGGGGTCCTCCCAGACCAGGGACCGATCCTGCGTGTCTCTTGCATTGGCGGGGGGATTCTTTCCCACTGAGCCACCAGAAAGGCCTCTCTACTGCTGTTCTTACCTCACTGTAAGAGCATATGTCACTGTTGTCCTTATCTCGTTGAAAATTTTGCATTTTCCTATTAGATTATAAGCTTGTGGACAGCAGATAATAGCATTTATTTATTTATTTTATTTATTTATTTTTTTCATTTGTTTTTATTAGTTGGAGGCTAATTATTTTACAATACTGTAGTGGGTTTTGTCATACACTGACATGAATCAGCCATGGATTTACATGTATTCCCCATCCCAATCCCCCCTCCCAGCTCCCTCTCTACCCAGTCCCTCTGGGTCTTCCCAGTGCACCAGGCCCGAGCACTTGTCTCATGCATCCCACCTGGGCTGGTGATCTGTTTCACTGTAGATAATATACATGTTTCAATGCTGTTCTCTCGAAACATCCCACCCTCGCCTTCTCGCACAGAGTCCAAAAGTCTGTTCTGTACATCTGTGTCTCTTTTTCTCTTTTGCATATAGGGTTATCATTACCATCTTTCTAAATTCCATATATATGTATTAGTATGCTGTAATGTTCTTTATCTTTCTGGCTTACTTCACTCTGTATAATGGGCTCCAGTTTCATCCATCTCATTAGAACTGATTCAAATGAATTCTTTTTAATGGCTGAGTAATATTCCATGGCGTATATGTACCATCTAACACCATACACAAAAATAAACTCAAAATGGATTAAAGATCTAAATGTAAGACCAGAAACTATAAAACCCCTAGAGGAGAACATAGGCAAAACACTCTCTGACATAAATCACAGCAGGATCCTCTATGACCCACCTCCCAGAATATTGGAAATAAAAGCAAAACTAAACAAACGGGACCTAATGAAACTTAAAAGCTTTTGCACTACAAAGGAAACTATAAGCAAGGTGAAAAGACAGCCCTCAGATTGGGAGAAAATAATAGCAAACAAAGCAACAGACAAAGGATTAATCTCAAAAATATATAAGCAACTCCTGCCAGCTCAATTCCAGAAAAATAAATGACCCAATCAAAAAATGGGCCAAAGAACTAAACAGACATTTCTCCAGAGAAGACATAAAGATGGCTAACAAACACATGAAAAGATGCTCAACCTCACTCATTATCAGAGAAATGCAAATCAAAACCACAATGAGGTACCATTACACGCCAGTCAGGATGGCTGCTATCCAAAAGTCTACAAGCAATAAATGCTGGAGAGGGTGTGGAGAAAAGGGAACCCTCTTACACTGTTGGTGGGAATGCAAACTAGTACAGCTGCTATGGAAAACAGTGTGGAGATTTCTTAAAAAACTGGAAATAGAACTGCCATATGACCCAGCAATCCCACCTCTGGGCATACACACTGAGGAAACCAGATCTGAAAGAGACACGTGCACCCCAATGTTCATCGCAGCACTGTTTATAATAGCCAGGACATGGAAGCAACCTAGATGCCCATCAGCAGATAATAACATTTGTTAAATCGTTGGGCTGAGTTGTGTGATGGTCTCTCCATTATTTCAACAGAAAGATGCTGAAATAATGGAGAGATTTCACATAACAAATACCAAAAAGTAAGAAAAAAGTAAAAAAAGGTTTGAGGGAAATGTTGAGCGAAAAAATGACCTCCCCCCCCCCAAATAATCACTAAATATAACTTGCTTTTTGGGAAAGATGAAATCATCTTGAAAAGAATAATTGACAAGAACATTTGCCCTCCATTATCACATCCAGTTGAAAAACTGCATCTAATAGTTTATATTCAATACAAAACTTGAACTCCTTCAAGGATAAGTTGATTTTCTTCTTTGCAACAAGATACAAGTTACTTTAGTACTTCATAATAGAATAGAGGAATGATTCAAGTTCGCTACATGAAAAATACGCTAGGAGAGAAAAAGATTTTACAGATAAAGCACAATCCTGCACCAAGCCAGAGGCTCACAAGACACTATTGCTGGGTAAAGAGTAATGTGCTGCTTGGACTGAGTGCAGTGTGGCTGAGGAGTTTCAGTGGTATTATAAACAACAAAACCCAGGTTCAAGTCATTCCCATGAATTTGTAATTGAACTTTTCAGGATGCAATGTAATGTGGGAAAGGAAACCAGGATAAAATCTTTCAAATAAATTTCAGCTTTTGAACAAGAAAAATTCGTAGAGATTAAATATTAGTAGAGAGTAGTTTTCAAGCATCTTGAGATAGCAAAACTCCTCACTCATTTATTCAACAGTGAAAAATGTATAGCACCAGCTTGGGGAAAAGGACTAGCCAGCATGGAGGAGATGGGACAAATTTTACATTTTAAATGAAAAAAAGCAAATGATATTGCTGAAAGTTGTTAAGTATGTATCTAATTTTTTTTTCTTCTTTTTGCTTTTTTTGGTGAAGACTGCTAGATTGAAGCTTTAGGAAAAATAACTGCAAAACCCAGATTGTAGATAAAGAACTATAGAAGCCTCCAATTCCTAATCTGGAGACTCTTTATTAAAAAGTGTATTTAATTTTACTACATGTTATTCAGCATCAAGTTGCTGAAAATATTTATAAATTTGCTGACTTGTGAACTTCTTCTACCAAAACATGAGCTGAGAGTGCTGTGAGTACAGCGAGTCTGTGTGAATAACCTTTAGATTTTCCAATGTCAAATTTCAGTATTTGTGTGGTGTCCAGAGGATGGGTTTTGCTGTTTTCTCTCATTATGTCAGTAGCAGGGCGGAGAAACACCTGTTCAAGGGACTCATTCGAGCTCCGTTAGCACTACAGTATCGACTGCTTTCTAGTGGACCGTCAAGGTTTTGAACGGGGGTTGGCTGACATTTTTTGCTGAGTGCTGGATGAAACTTCTTTCTGAGATTTCCAGAGCTTTCTGAGCTCTCGATTACCACCATCTTTGTTTGGAGTTTAGAATTAGCGTTGTTTCCAAATACAACCAGCAGGTGGAGCAATTTACTTTATTTATACTCCAACTCACATAAACAGGTATTTGACTCTTTGTCTATTTATCTATCTATTCAAACTTAACTGTGTGTTTCAAAACTTTTCTTCGCATATTTGGAAACAATATATTACACGTAATCGATTTCATTTTAGAAAAGCAGCATTCGTCCGTGAGGGTCTTAATCTGGACTTGGATTTTTTAATTTGCTTTAGACATGTGTAACAGGAAGACCGGAGAGGAGAATGTTCATTATGGCAAGAAGTACACCGCTTCTTTTTCATGAGCTTCCCCCTGCAATTCATAATCTTCCCTTGCAATTCTGCAAGATGAGAGTGAAGCCGGTTTTGATGTGCCCATGGAACTCAGCAATTCCTAGCTATAATTTTGACAGTCCTTTAATAACAAACTTTAAAATTCTGATTTGGGTAACGGACTCCAACAGAGCTTTCAAGTTGAAATTTATGGAATCATTTCAGTGATTAGACTATTCATCCTATCTCTTGTCAATAGAAGATGGTTTCCTGTAGGAGATAACTAATAACTTTATAGAATTTGGGGATGTAATAGAATGATATTGTTCCCTGGAGGTCACACTTGCCAACCAAATGGTAATAACTTTTATTACAAGCCTGAAATAGTCTATAAATGTTTCATTAAATCCTTTAAAATGTGCAGTTATTAATTCTACACCCTCTTTTTGATTTCTGGCTACCACACTGAGACAGATGTGTTATGCCTGGGAATCTGGAAAATGCTATTGTGCTTAATTTATCACCTGTAATATTTCCTAGTGGGATTATCTGAATACATGTGGGTTTTAGTAAGCTTCTTCTCAGAAAATTTCATTATTACTTTAAATGCTAGGCTCTGCATCTAAGGTCTACTTTAATCTTCCCCTCTCTCCCAATGTGTACCTACTGATTTTCCTTGCTTAAGGCAGCAGGTGAAGTGGGGAGGGAAGACATTGCATTTTCTGGCAACCTCAGTCGATTCAAAAGCATTTATGAGGCTTCTGTCTGTGCAGGGCACTGTCGTGGTGCTGAGCTGATTGAGTTAAGAAAGAAACAGACAATGTCCTTGAGGCAGAAAAGCTGCCAATCGCTGACTCCAGGGAGGAGGATTTTTATATCTTCAATATGGGCCAAGTTGCTGTTGAGCAGACTATGTGGATGTCTGAACAGGTAGGGGATGCCCAAACCATACCTATGGTTGTAGAAAACAGACAGAAGTTTCGCTTTATCAGACTGCAAGGAAGCAGTTTAAATTTTTGAGAAATTAGTATTATAGAATACTTCAAAACAAAGTATCATTTTGACTTTCAGGTTAACACTGTAACTAACAAAATATTGCAAAATCGAAGTCCCTTCAGGGCTCAATTTAATGGATAGAGAATAGAATTTGAAAAGGTAATAAAACAGATTCTCACACAAAGGTGCTGGGATTCTGCATTTGAATAACACTCTGTTGCTATCACCCAGAGCATCTTTTCTCCTTCCTAAACCTTGAAAAGGACCTTGGCCTTTTGCTTTTCCCTTCTCTTTAGCATCATGACTATGCATAATATGTCATCTGCACAATACTTGTGCATAAGCAGTGAGCAGGGAGATATTCTGGGCTTGTCCCATTTTCCTGAAGGAATTGTTCTATTCTAAGTTCTTTGGTTACAATGTACAGGAACCCATTCAAATGGTTCATGAAAAAAGGGGTTTTTAAAAAGAACAGAATCTCCTGTGTATAAAATACAGGCACAATAGCCCGGTCTTATAATAAGTGTCAGAGTGCTATTTTCTGTCTCTTTTTCGTATATAAGTTACTTTTAATACATGGTCCAAGGTGAACTTGAGGAGGTCACCTGAGGTCAGTCAAAGCTCGATCATTTGAGGCCTTGAGAATGTGATAAGGGCTGACCCAGTGGCCATAGGTGATCAAGAGGCATAAACCCTCAACTGAACTGAGTCGATTGGATTCTCTCTCACAAATGTGACCTCAGACACCAGCTAGTTTGTGTACGTCTGCTGAAATACTGATAACGTCTAATACTTGCGAGGAGCTTAGAGCCCTAAACTATGGTCCTAAGCGGTTTTCCCGTTCTAACTCATTTTTCCTCACAGTGATATGCTATGGATTAGTGTCATCCCCATTTCACAGATGAAAAAACTGAGGTACTGAAAAGTAAAATAACTTGCAGAAATTGCCAAAGGATGCCATGGAGCTAGTATCTAACCGAGGCAGTCTGACTCTAGAGCCTATACTCATAGCCACTTCATGGCACTGCCTTCAAAGTGTTAGTGCTGGAGGTGGTTCTGTGGCAGGCTAAAACTATAAGTCAAAGTGCAGGAGATATAAGCGGGGAGGGCAGGAATCATGAATGAACAAAAAGAGCGTGTAGAGAAGAGCGTGGAGCGTTGATCATGGCTGTACCCCCACTGCCCAGACTGAACAAGGCTTAGTACACAGCAGGTGCTCATGGAATATGCACTGAACAGCAAATGAATGTTTCCAGCAGGCGCTGTGGGTGTGACATATCCCGAGAAGACTGTGTGTGCAGGGTAGGGGTCTCTGAATGATCTACTTTAACCTGCTTCTTTAGAAAATTATACATATATGACCTGAGGACATTGTCCTTTTTTAAAAAGTAAAGCTCTAGGATAAAGGGAAGGATAAAGTTCTTTAGGATCACCTCTTCATCCTTGTGCTGTCCTTTCCACTCCCCAGAGAAGGTCCAGATGTTGATACCTAGATGGTGGTAGAGCTCCAGATAAGGACACCAAATCTTTGCATAACCTCATGGGGAAAGCTGGCTGACAGAAATATTGAACTGTTTTTCAAGGTGAAACCAGGTTCTGTTGTGTTTAGCCACTAATATTTTGGGAATATTTGTTATAGTGTTTAGGCTTCCTCTAGTTAATACTCTCATCAATGAACTATTCAGTTGCCAATCACCAAACAACTATCCTCTTCTCCATGGCTAGTCAGATAAGAGGAGGTCATCTGTCACAAGAACTAGCCAATCATTGATAAGATGCTTAGTACAAAAATCTCTGCTCGAGTAGAGGTGATGCTCACCAATAAGATTCTACCTTATTGAGCATTTGAAAATGAGATATATCCAGAGTTGACATTTGGCTGCAGGGACAGAAGCAGAAATAGACCTTGAGAGACCTGAGGGAGGAGACAAAGGTACGAGCAAGTGTTATATAATGAAGCATATTAATGTGGAGGAAGTTGGTCAGTAGCAAAAGTAGAAGAATCAGGGGCAAAGAGGCCTGGGTAATAACAGTGTGTTCTCTGCCTGTTGCTGCTGAGGGATGGTGGGACAGTGTACGCCTGGAAATACACTGGAGCCTCTTAGTTTATGAGCAGCATTCCCCACTCTGTGAGGCGCAGCCAAGCTCTGCACAGGGTCTCTGTGTGACTCCTGCCTCCTCTGATCCCCGTGTTTCTTTACAGCAAAGCTACTATCCTTGAGGTGGTCTGAGTGAATTGCTACCAACCAAGCTTACAGTCAGAAAAGACTGACAACTTGTTATTCTAAGTTTCTAATAGATTTTAAAGTGTTGGTTGCTCAGTTGTGTCCTACTCTTTGTAGCCCACCAGGCTCCTCTGTCCACAGAATTCTCCAGGCTAGAATACTGGAGTGGATAGCCGTTCCCTTGTCCAGGAGATCTTCCTAACTTCCACAATTTAAACATTAAAATATTAGTTTAAAAAGTAGATATTGACATCAGAATACATTTTTGACACACTGTGTGCTTATAAAATTATGTGCAGTTTATTATTTTTTTGTCTTTAATTTTTCCAACAAATACATATTATTTATTTTTTGCAAAGTTGTTTTTGTTGATAGAACAGAAAGTGAAGTGAAAGTCACTCAGTCATGTCCAACTCTTCACAACCCCATGGCGTGTATGGTCCTTGGAATTCTCCAGTCCAGAATACTGGAGTGGGTAGCATTCCCTTCTTCAGGGGATCTTCCCAACCCGGGGATTGAACCCAGGTCTCTTGCATTGCAGGTGGGCTCTTTACCAACTGAGCCACAAGGAAAGCCCAGTAGAACAGAAAAGAGAGTGAGAATCACAAGTGCGTTTGAGTTATTCCATTTCTAATTTTGATTATTCTCCCAATAGATTTCTTACTCACCATGCCCACACTTGATCTGGGATCATACACACCTTTGTCTATATTTGTCTTGGGTCTGGTCCTCTACAAGTGGTCCTTTCAAGATGTACTCCTAGGATGCTTTCCCAGATTCTGCTGGTACATATTAGCCATGTCCTGCAACTCTGAGTGAATGATTGCTTTCTCCCCTTAGCAAGGCTATGCTAAGCTTTGACTCTGTTATTGTCTTGACTTGAAAGGAGAAATGGGCCAGATTTGAGGAAGGCATGTATTGTCTTGTGACCCATCTGGCTCAGTTGAGGCCTCTGCATGGTCTTTAGGCAGTACAGCGGGCTCTTCCATTCTTTAACAAGGGGAATTGGGCTTCTTACATGGGCCCAGAGGGTTCTGGGGAGTCTGAGAGTTCAGTGTTCTTGAGTGGTTATCTCTACTCTTAGAAGCCTTGAAAAAATGAAAGTGAAAGTTAGTCGCTCAGTTGTGTCTGACTCTTTGCGATCCCATGGACGGTAGCCCACCAGGCTCCTCTGTCCGTGGAATTCTCCAGGCAAGAATTCTGGAATGGGTTGCCATTTTCTTCTCTAAGGGATCTTCCCGACCCAGGGATTGAACCCAGGTGTCTTGCACTGCAGGCAGATTCTTTACCCTCTGAGCCACCAGGGAAGCCGTAGACTCCTTGGAAAGGTCCTATAGACTGTATAGAAGAATTGCTGGGCTGTTAAACTCAACCTTATCAGAAATTCTCTACTCTTATAGTTAGGTTCCAGACCTGGTCTTCAGTGTGGTCTGTCCTGTGAGTGTAGGAGAGGAGCCTCTCCATAAACGTTGCCCTGGGCGCCTTCTGATTTTCGCATTTGCCTTAAGTGGCTAATTGGCTGAATTGAGCCTGTCATTTTCTTTCTTCAGCGCATCAATACCACTCAACAAGAACCAAATAAATCTCCCAGTCCTGATAATTACTATTTCCTCCATTTGTGACAAACGCCAATGCTATCACAGAGGCCACTGCGTCCCTTCTACACATAATCTGTTCCAAGTCACCACAGGTGAAGTCCTTGGTAATTGCCGTGTTGTAGCATGCCAGAAGGCTTCAGTACTCACTTAACCCAGAGATGCCTTGTTGCCATCTGGCAGGGGAGCGATCCAACTTCAGAATCACATCCCGGTGCTGCTGTCTCCTCTTTCTCTGCCCAACCATTAATTCTGGTGGGCTGGGGAATGAATAGTTGGTGAGAAATTAGAGCCAGCTTGGTTTTGAAAGGAAGATGAAAAGTAGGGAGACAGATAGAAGGGAAATGAAGAACAGGGCCTGGAGGAAAATGAGCTAGGTTTTATAGCAGAGAGAAAATAGCCAGTAGAGAAACGTGGGGTAAAAACACAAGAACCAGTGAGAGTAGATGGAGTGCTTCTCTTGAGAAGAGAGGGAGGAAAGGGAAAGACACATGCAGATAAGTTTGTCAGTGGTAAGAATATAAACAATTGGGCCCTTTCTCTGTGCTTGTGTTTGTCTGTGTGTGTGCACGCTCAGTCGAGTATGACTCTTTGCAACTCCATGGACTGTAGCCCGCCAGGCTCCTCCGTCCATGGGATTTCCCAGACAAGAATACTAGGGTGGGTTGCCATTTCCTCCTCCAGGGGAATCTTCCTGACCCAGGGATTGAACTCACCTCTTAGTGTCTCCTGCATTGCAGGCCAATTCTTTACTGCCGAACCCCCCGGAAACCGTCTATGTGCTTGGCACAGTTCTAAATGTATGGGCAGAAATTAGTTTTCATTTAATAGCATAAGAAGACAGTTAAAAAAAATTTTCCATCAGGCCTTTGATATCATTTAGTATAGCAAATGGGAGAAAATAACTCAAGTGTTAAAACATCATTTTCTTGCTATTAAGCCCCATTTCCTTCTGTACTTTTCTTAAAACAGTTGGATTTATATTTTTAATATTTTATAGCCAAGTATTAGAAAATGCCATTCATTTCATAAGGTTCCTATTGTTTCAATCTTTTCTCTTCCTCATTATCTCTTTATTTTTAATTTAATGGGCAGACCTAAAAATAAAAATGGTCTAGTATATGGCATATCGTGTATGGAACGTGAATGAAGAGGTGTGCACATTTCTTTTTCACCAGACATCTTGATTCCTTGGTCCAGTAGGCAGCGATTTATTGTAGTAGTTTCAGCAGAGATCTTTAAAAAAGGTGAGGCTTTGCCCTGAGCAAAAATGGCAAAGTTAACAAGCAGCTATACAGTGTCTCACCACTGCAAATAAAGGTGAGATAATGTAATGAGACATGCTCAGTTTGAGAGGTCTTTGGAGTATTCTGTTGTGATGGATACTGAGCAGAATCTTGTCATTCCCTGTATCCCTATGTAATGCCTTTCATCTAAGGCCTGTGAGAAGCTCTCTATTACATATTCCACTTCTTTATTTGGTGAATGAATAATCTCATGACCATTGCGATTGAATTACTGAAAGTAGGACATGTTAGTCCACTAATAAAAGCAAAGCTTATGAGTCAAATGTTAGGGCTTTGTTTCCAATCTTACCCAGCTACATCATTTAGATGGTACTGGTTTTAAGTGGAGATTTGCCTATAGCATTACTAAGTGCCTCAGATGGTAGAGAATCTGCCTGCAGTGCAGGAGACCCGGGTTTGATCCCTGGTTTTAAGTTGAGGACGCTTGTAAACTTTCACTGTACAAGCTGTTTTTCTTTGCAAATAGCAATGGTAGTCATTTTTGGCACATTGAGAAGAGATGAGTTAGGCAGCAGCACTTAAGTAAGATAACTGAGTTTCTTATTTTAAATAACTGTAAGTAGTATGTTGAAAGAGAACCCGTGAGGTACACCTTCTATCATTAATATTATTAATAATTTAAAAATCGGTCCATTTTTTGGGCTAAAACTTATTATGTATCATAGCTTATTATAAAACCAGCCAACTTTGAACCCCGTCAGAGAAGGTTCAGTTATTGAATGTTGTTGTTTAGTCATGAAGTCGTGTCTGACTCTTTTGCAACCCGTGGACTGTAGCCCACCAGGCTCCTCTGTTTATGTGATTTCCCAGGCAGGAATACTGCAGTGGGTAGCCATCCCATTCTCCAGTGGATCTTCCTGACCCAGGTGTTGAACCCAGGCCTCCTGCACTGCAGACAAATTCTTTACCATCTGAGCCACCAGGAAGCCCTCAGTTACTGAATACTTCTTTATAAAATTGTTTTATCTGCAGCAGTGACTCTGGCAATCACATTAGAGTAAGGGTGCAATTTCTCTTTGTTTAATCAATCGATGAAAAAACTCTTGTAAACAACTGCACAAGGGAAATTACTTAACATGGTTTGAATTTGTGTTCTCAAATCTATTGATTAACAGAACAGAGGAATGGGTCTTTTGTTAAGAAACTTGCAAATAAGCTGCTAGGCATTTTCCTTTTAAGCTGTTGGGGACACCTACTACTAAAGGTCATAAAAAGAATTTAGCTAACCAAAAGGTTTATGTCATTCAATTTTATCCAGTCATTAGAATTGATCAACTGTGGTGGTGCTTATCCATACTCACTTAGAACTATCATTATGCTATTTTCCTTTTTCAAAAAAATTAACTTATTAATTTATTATTTTGGCTGCACCAGGTCTTAGTTGTAGCATGTGGGATCTTGTTCCCTCACTGGGGATCAAACTCAGGCCCCCTGCTTTGGGAGCACAGAGTCTTAGCCACTGAACCAACAGGGAAGTCCTAGGCTATTTTCTTTTAATTTAGTGATTTGATGTTAGTATGCTCTGTTGTTGCTGTTATAGTTTATATAGTTGCTGTCGTAGTTGCTGTTATAGCTCAGTCTTATTTGACTCTTTGTGACCCCGTGGGCTGTAGCCTACCAGATACCTCTGTCTGTGGGATTTCCCAGGCGAGAATACTGGAGTGGGCTGCCATTTCCCCCAGGGGGGCTCCCCAGCTCAGGGAATGAGCCCATGTGGCAGGTGGATTCTTTACTCCTGAACCACCAGGGAAACCCACATTAATATGCTTATGGTGGCTTTTAATGAGATAAATGATTGGGGCGTGTATTGTCCAATACAGTCTTGGCTGCAAATGGTGAAAAATCAGTGAAAATAGTTTAAGTGATCCTGGGAATATGTGAGCAAGTGAAGGCATTGTTGTGAACGTTTCCAGGTTTCACATAAATATAGACAGACGATCTAGATAGCAAAACCAAAGACCTATTGATAATGTTTACCACAAAACTATATGATAAGTGATCTCTATAAGCTTATAATCTTGCCAAAGGACTTGAGCTCAAGTCTGATGCTCCTGGATTGAGCTCCCAGTTTCTGGAACTAAGAAAACAGAGGATTATGTTGAACTGTACCATGAATGTGCAATCAGTAGACTCCAGACTGGTAAACTAGACAGGTCAAAATATTTTGGGTTCTTCAAGATTAGTTTTAAAGCTAAAGAAAAAAGGGGTGGAGATAGCATGTATATTAAAAGGAGTAATGATATTAAATTTTAATGGACAAAGATGAACTACAGTGGCTTGGGATGCACATGTAGGCGGCAAAACCTATGAAGAACTATAAGGAAGGGATTGCTATAAAAGTTAGGATAGTGGTTACTTTCTATGGGTGGGGGAAAGAAGGCTTTGAGGTAGGGATAGGACATATGGAGGAACTTCGGAGATCACTGGCAAAGTTTTACATTTTGACTTGGATGATGATTTCAAGAGTGGTGTTTTATGTGGTCTCTCCTGTTTTCCCCTGATGTTTAATGATGTTGAACATCTTTACCTGTTTACCATTTCCATGTCTTCTTTGGAAAACTGTTTAATCAGAGATTCTACACATTTTAAAATTGGATTGTTTGCTTTCTTGCTGTTTGCTTGTATATGTTCTTTACATATTTTGGAAATTAGACACTTATCAGATATATGATTTGCAATAATTTTCTCTCATCCAGTAGGTTACCTTTACATTTTGGTGATGGTTTCCTTTGCTGTGGAGAAGCATTTTAGTTTGATGTTGCTGCACTTATTTTTGCTTTTGTTGCTTTTGCTTCGGATACGATATCCATAAAATCACTGCCAAGACCAATTTTAAGAATATTTTCCCCTTTTATTTTGTCTAGAAGTTTTATGATTTCAAGTATGTTCAAGCCTTTAATTGTTTTGAGTTAATTTTTGTGCATGGTGTAAAATAGTGGTCCAGTTTAATTCTTTTGCTGGTGGCTGTTCAGTTTTCCCAGCACATTTTTTGAAGAGACTTTCCTTTTCCCATTATATATTTTGACTCATTTATCATAAATTAATTGACATTGCATATGTTGGTTTATTTCTAGGCCCTCTATTCTGTTCCTTTGATCTATGTGTCTGATTTTATGCCAATATCATATTGTTTTAATTATTATAGGTTTGAAATAGAAATGTAGTTTAAAATTATGGTATGTGATTTTTTTTCTCAAGATTGCTTTGCCTATGCAAACATATTAATTGAAGGAATTTTTAGAGGTATAATAATAAAGGAGTTGATTCTCCAGTTATATCAACTGACTTGATACTGAGTTATTATATCAGGGTTATTATACATATTATATAATATGTATGAAAATTATAATAATTAAAATAACAGCTTATTTTTATATAGCACTGTGACATGTCAGGCACTGTTCTAAGTGTTTTACTATGTGCCTTTGTAATTCCCACTTTATGGAGGTGATTTTGAAGTGTAAAGGATTGCTCAGTGACACAGGAAATTGGAGAAATAGGATGTCCATAGTGAAAGTGAAAATGTTTCTTGCTCAGTTGTGTCTAACTCTTTGTGACCCTATGGACTGTAGCCCATCAGACTTCTCTGTCCATGAGATTTCCCAGGCAAGAATACGGTAGTGGGTTGCCATTCCCTTCTCCAGGGGATCTTCCTGACTGGGGATCTTCCTGACCCAAGGATCAAACCCCGGTCTCTCAAATTGCAGGTGCATTCTTTACCATCTGAGTGACCAGGAAAGCCCTGCAGGCAGCTTAACTCCAGAATCACTTAATTTTTTTAAAAAAGTAAATATTTCAATATTTGTTAGAGATGTTATAATAGATATTAATTGAATACCTATATCTATATGCTATTCTAATCCTGAAACTTTGCTTCTCAAACTTTTCTTTGTCTTGATTCCTGACAGGAAAGTGAATTTTGATTTTCATTTTTTTAAGGTTTTGCTTTGATTTGGATATTGAGGCCATGAGCAGATGAGAAGCAGAAACAGATATTCCAATTTACAAAGATATTTCAAGACATAATTTCACAAATTATGTTCTGCCAAATCAACTATGATACATTCCAAAGGTACTAACCTTGGCAGCACTTAAATTCCAACTTGATGTGCATATATGTGTGTATATATACACACACACATACACACACATATATATATATCTGGGGGTAGGAATCACTATTTTAAAATACATTGAAAGGGCCTATCCTTTTATTTCTATACAGCTATATTCTTAGCCTATGGACTACCCAATGAATTAAATTCTTCACTGGCAATTAATTTATTTTGTCTACTGTGTGCATGGCATTTAAGTAAACCTTGGGAAAAGAAGCCCCAGCACGAACACCACAGGATCTTGATATGAACGTACTACCTTAGTGCTGCACTCAATATACCAGCAAATTTGGAAAACTCAGCAGTGGCCACCAGACTGGAAAAGGTCCGTTTTCATTCCAATCCCAAAGAAAGGCAATGCCAAAGAATGCTCAAACTACTACACAATTGCACTCATCTCACATGCTAGTAAAGTAATGCTCAAAATTCTCCAAGCCAGGCTTCAGAAATACATGAACTGTGAACTTCCAGATGTTCAAGCTGGTTTTAGAAAAGGCAGAGGAACCAGAGATCAAATTGCCAACATCTGATGGATCATCAAGAAAGCAAGAGAGTTCCAGAAAAACATCTACTTCTGCTTTATTGACTACGCCAAAGCCTTCAACTGTGTGGATCAAAATTAACTGTGGAAAATTCTGAAGGAGATGGGAATACCAGACCACCTGACTTGCCTCTTGAGAAACCTGTATGCAGGTCAGGAAGCAACAGTTAGAACTGGACATGGAACAACAGACTTGTTCCAAATAGGAAAAGGAGTACATCAAGGCTGTATATTGTCACCCTGCTTATTTAACTTTTATGCAGAGTATATCATGAGAAATGCTGGGCTGGAAGAAGCACAAGCTGGAATCAAGATAGCTGGGAGAAATATCAGTAACCTCAGATATGCAGATGACACCATCCTTATGGCAGAGAGTGAAGAGGAACTAAAAAGCCTCTTGATGAAAGTGAAAGAGGAGAGTGAAAAAGTTGGCTTAAAGCTCAACATTCAGAAAACTAAGATCATGGCATCTGGTCCCATCACTTCATGGGAAATAGATGGGGAGACAGTGGAAACAGTGTCAGACTTTATTTTTTTGGGCTCCAAAATCACTGCAGATGGTGATTGCAGCCATGAAATTAAAAGACGCTTACTCCTTGGAAGGAAAGTTATGACCAACCTAGATAGCATATTAAAAAGCAGAGACATTACTTTGTCAACAAAGGTCTGTCTAGTCAAGGCAATGGTTTTTTCCAGTGGTCATGTATGGATGTGAGAGTTGGACTATAAAGAAAGCTGAGAGCCGAAGAATTGATGCTTTTGAACTGTGGTGTTGGAGAAGACTCTTGAGAGTCCCTTGGACTGCAAGGAGATCCAACCAGTCCATCCTAAAGCAGATCAGTCCTGGGTGTTCATTGGAAGGACTGATGCTGAAGCTGAAACTCCAATACTTTGGCCACCTGATGCGAAGAACTGACTCATTGGTAAAGACCCTGATGCTGGGAGGGATTGGGCGCAGGAGGAGAAGGGGACAACAGAGGATGAGATGGCTTGATGGCATCACTGACTGGATGGACATGGGTTTGAGTAAACTCCGGGAGTTGGTGATGGACAGGGAGGCCTGGCATGCTGCGATTCATGGGGATGCAAAGAGTCAGACACGACTGAATGACTGAACTGAACTAACCTTGGGTGGCAGATAAGTTAGAACTCTCTCAGTTGCATTTGGCAAGAACAATTCAGTAAAAAATGAAAGATTGCTTTTTAGGGGAGAAAGATTCTGAGGTCAAAAGAGTAATGAATGATCAAAGGAGAACTGGGATTCAACACACCCTTAGGAAAATTAAGATTTGAAAGGTTGGAAATCTACATCTCCTATAGGTACCACTTAGTTTTTCTGCATCAGTATTTTTCTTTCATCAAACCAGACTCCTTTCACTGTTTGGCTCGTAGCACTACTGACAGCTTCCAAAATTACATATTAAAGCTTCAGGGGCTACGGAGACATAAGATGAATCTCTTGGAAAGGGACTGATTGACTCAACTTGGGTCAGCTAGTTGCAAACTCCTGGACTCAAAAATGGTGGCAGAACAGTTCCTGTAGAAAACATAAAGATGGAATGTGAGAAGGGACAGTTCCTAGAAGAAGGTATTTGGAATGATATTCTTAGAAGAATGGAATGGAGCCAAAAAATAAAAAATAGTTGTTCACTATAGAAATGGAAAATAAATACCAATACTTTATGCCACTTTTGACAAAATACTACTGTGACTCTAAATATGATTTTTGTCTGCTTTATTAAAGTATAATTTACATAAAGTAAAATTCAACATTTAATTGTGTAGGTTGATGAATCTTAACAAATGGTTATATTTGTGCAGCAACTACCACAATAATGATGTAGAGTATTTCCAGCACCCCCAAAATTCTCTAGTACCCTTTTGCAGTCAGTTTCCTCCTCTAAGTTGTTGAGTGCATTGGCCTAAGTTGTTTATACTACTATTTTATTATTCCTTTAATGTCTGAAATTTCTCAAGTGGTACTCCCTTTGTCATTCTTGATATTGGAAATTTGTATCTTCTCTTTTTTTCTTGATCAGTCTGACTAGAGATTTATCAATCTCGATATTTTCAGTGACTCAATGTCTAATTATAACTTTAAAAATAAATAAGTTAAAAATCTTAAACTTTAAAAAATCTTAAATTTTTTTCGATAAAATTTTTTAATTTAAACTTTTGTAATTAAATTGTAATATAGATGTTTCTAAATTAAAATGTTCATACCATGGTGACTGAAAAGATAGCACAATACATTTATAATTTATTATTTTTCTCCTTTATATTTCTATAAATCAACACAAGAGTGTTATCTTCAAAGTTATTTTTCTACTTTTTCGATATACCATTTACTAATAATATATTTATGAAATACAAGAAACAAAGTTCCGCAGCCTCATCCTATATATTTGGCAGGCTTAACTTTTTGAAATGTTCAAACTTTTGTTGCTACAATCATGCACAGAAGTGAAGCATTTCTTCCTCTGTCCAAAATGTTGCATGTCTCCCTCTTTAAACTTTGAGCTAAGCTTGATTGACACCTTTGAAAAATCTATGCCACAGATAATTCAACTTTCTTTTTAAACTTTTAACAAAATCTTTGACTCATTTCTTTTCTTTTTTTTGGAAATCCTTCTCACAGTGGTGTGTATATGTATGTGTGTGTGTGTGTGCATATATGCATATGTACAATACAAAAATTGAAGAATCGAAGAAACAAGGATTTCTCCCACTAGACAGCCTCAGATATTCCAGAGAATTTGAAAGATTCTTGTAAGAGCTCTTAGAAGTGGTAATAGCAAGATATTACTTAGCCCTTTGGGATTAAGGGAAGACAGATATTTAGAGATGATCACTTTTAGTAATAAGGTCCTTGGCTGACCAATGAGAGAGTAGGGAGGAATGAAAGGAATAAGTATGATTTTGATTTACATCAGAATCTGTAACTCCATTGTTGGAGGCGGGGGTGGGGGTGGGAAGCTTTAAACGAAGAAAGCTCTTTTCCTCTTCCATATAAGATTAGAATGTTCTGTCTTTAGAAATTAATCTTTTCCTTTGAAAGACATGTTTAGTTGTGTTGTGTGTGTGTGTGTGTGTGTGTGTGTGTGTGTGAACTTTCACTAAGAAAGAAGTACATAGAACTACATAGAAATCAGTCCTGGAGGGCCAGGACTGATCCTGGCTGTTCTAAGGGACTTGTGTTGTCAAAGACCATCATAGATTGTCCTCTTGGAACAACAGGGCTTTCTAATGGATTCACTGGAAAAAATGAACATCTTGAAAGAAAAGTATGGATCATGGAATGATATCACATCCTGTAATTTTTAACTTGCGTTGTCAAAGGCCATCATAGATTGTCCTCTTGGAACAATAGGGCTTTCTAATGGATTCACTGGAAAAAATGAACATCTTGAAAGAAAAGAATGGATCATGGAATGATATCACATCCTGTAGTTTTTAAGTGCAAGTTTCCTGAGAGACAGACCATACAGAGAAGCAAGACAGAGAACTGAAAACTTGATGCGTGTGTGTCATCTTGCTTATCTTTTCTTGATATTATGGGAGAAGTCATGGTTAGCATTTGCTTAAAATAGTTTTAACACCTATGTCTGAATTCCTTTTAATTACCCAAACTCCAATAAATTCTGATCATTTATACAGTCCAGTGTAGTGAATTTGTGGAGAATTAATGAAAGGGCTCAATTGGAAGTACAGCATGCCTGCTATTTAGCCAGGGCTGGGGTCCATGCAGATAGGGTAGCAGCTGCCACGGACGCTGTGTTTAGGAATGTCCAGGCAGCAAAATGTGAGCAGTGGTTCATGGCATAACTGTCATCACAGATGAGTATGTGACTTAGAGGATCAGTTTCAGGGGGGACAACTTGTTAAGGCTACTTCATCTTCTTTGGTCATTCTCTTTTCGGGCATGGATTGGTGAAGGACTCCCTCTTGAGACAAACACACACTTTAATCAGTTTAATTGAACTATGTGCTATAGTGTTTATCCCTTTGGATTGTAAAATTCTTACAGAAAGAGCCTTTATCTTTTATTTAATGTGCAATACAAATACTTAATATGGTTCTATATATTGTGAGGTACCTTAATAAATACCTATTTATTGAATAACTGTTTTTATTGCATTTGAGGAGTTGCTTAGGTCATATCACTTCAGGATTTCCTCCTTTCTTTCCTTCCTTCCTTTCTCCCTCCTTGCTTCCCTTCCTTCCTTCTTTACCATTTTTCCTCTCTTTCCCCCTCTCTTATCTCTCTCTTTTCTTTCTAACCTTTCTGCTAAGAAGACTTTTATGTTGCTTTAGGCCATGTTTTATAGAATTAGCTTTGTATTTATTTTTTTGAATTCTATGTTCCAGTAAAGGGTAGCATTTTACAAGTATTTTTCCAAAGGTTGTACTTATGTTATTTTCAAGTTCATCTCTTGATTCAAGTAAGTAGAGTTCCTTTAAATAGACTATTATTTGCTATCTGTCAAAGGCATTGAAAGATCTTAAAATTATAGCTCAGTGTACTCTCTTGTCTGATATTACACCAATGATAATCCACAGAAAGTCAGAGGGTTTCCATGTGTAAATTTGATTTTAAATGAAGGTTTTTTTTTTTTAAATGAAGTTTTATTGAACCTGTCCCACTCAAAATTTCTCAACTTACAAAATACTGAATGAGTCTGTTTCTCTTGGGAAAAATAAAAACAGTATTCTGAACTGAAAGAAATCCATTCTATTATTCAGCATCTTATTTGTGCCTCCTGTGTTATCATGAACGATTGTATTTGTTGCTTATATGATTTGCTACTTTTGTGAAGTAAAAGCTTTTCAAGGTAAAATTTATAAATATATAGCATTTTCAATATAACAATATCTTTATCAATACTTTCCTTTAAAAATATATTTATATAGTTGGTGAAGGCACAAAGAATAGCGGGGAAAATTCCTTCCTCAGTGCTGGTTTAGTAACAGTGCTGGGTAAGGAGAAGCCAATGGCATAAAATCAAGTTCAGGATTCTGCAAGTTACTGAAGTATTGATCTCTGTTAAAGGGAATTTTAGTCCTGAGGGTGATTGCCAAGCAGAGCTATTTCTTGCTTCTTGGCCATGTGTGTGTGGTTTCAGTATATAGGTGGAGAAAAACTTGGTGGGAGTGATTCCTCTGTTGGCAGCAAGCAGTGGGGAGTCATTAGCTTTCTTGGAGAGAAATGAGATAGGGTGCTCAATGGAAAGGGGATTGCTCTCCTGGAATATGTGTCTCACTCTGATAGTTAGAACTTTGGAAAAAAGTCCACTGTTGGAATATACCCATGTAATCCTTCCATCCATTCATTTATCCATTTTGTTATTCATTCACTCATGTAGATGCTGGCTGATTGGATGAAGCTTTTTTTCTGTTAAGCCCCAGAATGAGCTGTCATCTGAGACAGGTTGTGTTCTGTGTTCCCCTTTTTGCAGATGTTAAGGACTTAATTTCCTTTCATTTTAACATTTAAAATATATTTCTTTCAAATTATGAAAGAAATGAATGTTTAATACCAAAGAAATGTAGACTAATTTGAAGAAGATTGAGAAAAAGCTAGGAAAAAGAATTCACTGTAGCTCCACTACACAAATAAATTGCTGACTTTCTTTAGTTTCTCTTTTCTAATATGCTGAAAAGTTGCAACCATTTTAACTTCATCATCATAAGGGCACAAGCAGTAAGTTAATAGTATATCAGCTTTCACTTTAGGCTCTGTATTCTTGGAATCCCATGTAAGGACACATGGCTGATTTAAGCAGAAAAATAAAATTCACTGAAGATAGCTCATGAAGATTCCAAGAGATAGCTCATGGAATGTCTGGGAGAGACAGAATCAGATTTGGAGGCTACAGAGTTGGAAGCAACACCCATATCATACCATAGGGTTGCTTTCTTAGCGACCCCATGGTTGCCTCCAGGCACAGATCCCACAAAGTCTATTGCTGAACCTCTGTCACCGCTACTTCTGACAGCTAAATGCAGCTGCTCTCACGTTACTAGAACAGATCTTATGAAATGCCTGTTTCTTCAACTGCATTTGAACTGAAGATTTGCAATACTGATTCTGAGTGTCACAGCCAAATCTTCCAGCCTTTCCCCTGACTGCACAGGAAACTGAAGAAATGAGCTCCTGGCATGGATTGAGAATAT
Source organism: Cervus canadensis (assembly GCF_019320065.1). NCBI lineage: Eukaryota > Metazoa > Chordata > Mammalia > Artiodactyla > Cervidae > Cervus > Cervus canadensis. The sequence continues at coordinate 61,421,017 of NC_057400.1, forward strand.
GGCAAATTCTCCGAACATAAGAAGAGCTTCGAAAGGTACCAGTGACCCTTAAGCATGAAAAATGCCCAATAAATTTTCCCCATGGCTGTGCAACATTACTATACCCTCTTTTCTTTTTTTTTTTAAACTTCTAAAACAAGATCAACAATAGCAACAGCCAAATGCTCCAATCTATTTAAACCCAACAAACTCTTGAATAAGTAAAACCTGATGCACCCTTTCTGTAAAAGCAAGACAACATAAAATCTCATTGGGTTTTGCATCCAGCTCCATGTCCAGTGGAGCTATCCAGTCTTTAGCTTATAATAGTTCTCCTGTAGTTTCACTATGACCCTGTCATGATATCCTATAACACATGGATTAAATTATAAAGTAAAACCCAGCAATAAAATAAATAAAAACACATACACATAAAAATGGAAATGTTAGCAAATGCTAACAAAATCCTCACATTGTTTATGTATTTTACTCAAAACATTCTTAGATATCCAAAACAAAATTAACCACCAAGCTTGCTGCCAACAGAGGAATCACTCCCACCAAGTTTTTCTCCACCTGCATACTGAAACCACACACACATGGCCAAGAAGCAAGAAATAGCTCTGCTAATTATTTCACAGTGTTGTGGAGGTTTTTTGCCATACATTGCCATACATTGACATGAATTAGCCACAGGTGTATATGTGTCCCCCCATCCTGAACCCCTCTCCCACCTCCCTCCCCACCCCATCCCTCTGGGTTGTCCCAGAGCACCGGCTTTGGGTGCTCTGCTTCATGCGTCAAACTTGCCCTGGTCATCTGTTTTACATATGGTAATGTACACGTCTCAGTGCTCTTTTCTCAAATCATCCCACCCTCACCTTTTCCCACATAGTCCAAAAGTCTGTTCTTTACATCTGTTCTTTTGCTGTCTTGCATATAGGGTCATTGTTACTGTCTTTCTAACTTCCTTATATGTGCGCTAATATACTGTATTGGTGTTTCTCTTTCTGACTTACTTCACTCTGTATAATAGGCTCCAGTTTCATCCACCTCATTAGAACTGACTCAGATGCATTCTTTTTTATAGCCAAGTAATATTCCATAGTGTATATGTACCACAACTTCGTTATCCGTTTGTCTGCTGATGGACATCTAGGTTGCTTTCATGTCCTAGCTATTGTAAACAGTGCCGCAATGAACACTGGGGTACATGTGTCTCTTTCATTTCTGGTTTTGTCCATGTGTATGCCCAGCAGTGGGATTGCCGGGTCGTAAGGCAGTTCTATTTTCAGTTTTTTTAGGAATCTCTACACTTTTCTCCATAGTGGCTGTACTAGTTTGCATTCCCTTCAACAGTATAAAATGGCTCCCTTTCCTACACACCCTCTCCAGCATTTACTGTTTGTAGACTTTTTGATGGCAAACATTCTGACCAGTGTGAGATGGTACCTCATTGTGGTTTTGATTTTCATTTCTCTGATAATGACTGATGTTGAGCATCTTTTCACATGTTTGTTAGCTATCTGTATGTCAGAAGAAACATTATCACATGTATTCATGGCTTAGGACACATATTGGGACTATTTTAACTTATTCTTCTAAGTGATAATAAAAAAATTCCTTTGGAATTGGATTGTGTTGATTCATACTCCTTTTATATAGCTTAAAATGTGGAAAACATGCATTTTATTTTAACACAGTTAACTGAGGAGTCATAGCTCTGAAATGAATGAATGTTAGTATGTCTCACTCAGTCTTACCTCTTCCAAAACTTCCTTTTAGAATAAAAGGTCCTAAAGTTCTCATGAAGTTTAATTTTTAAAATAAAGTTTTTTTTCTCCCCATTAAAATGGATTATGGCCCTTAAGAAAGGGTAAAAGAGTCCGACCTCTATCTGTCATGCTTACGTTGCAGTCGAGCTAAACAAAGCTTGTGGAGCAGGAGCCCCGAGCAGGGGAAAGGATGAGGCCTCCAGTGGGGACAAGGCCTGCTCTTGCGTCCTGGCCCCACTGCTGAAGAGCTTTGACTTTGGGCCGGGTGTCTGGTTGCTCTAAGCCTGCTTTCCTTATTTATAAGACGGACCATCATCCCTCATTTGTTGGTGGGTTGCAAGCATTATATGAGGTAACTAAATGTGTGTAGCGCCCCGGAGAGCGCCAGGAGCCTGACGGTCACCTGGACAAAACAGCTGTTGAGCTACTTACTGTATGTGTGTCCGTCTCTCAGTCGGGTCCGACTCTTTGGGACCCCCCGGACTGTAGCCTGCCAGGCTCCTCTGTCCATAGAATTTTGCAGACAAGAATACTGGAGCGAGTTGCCATTTCCTCCTCCAGGGGATCTTCCTGACCTAGGGATAGAACCTGCGTCTCTTGTGTCTCCTCCATTGCAGGCAGATTCTTTCCCGCTGAGCCACCAGTGAAGCCCCTGAGTTACTTTACCTTCCGCTTTCGCATTTTCTCATCTGTGTGTCTTAAAATCTTTATCTTCCAAGGACATTGAGAGGACAGGAGAGAAATACAGGGTATGTATGTAGCATTTGGCTTTTAGTAAATGGTAGTTATTTAGGGTTTTTATGTTCCAGATAACATTCTCAATGAGGAAAAATGCTACTTCTTTTTTGTCTAAATTTGAAGAGTTGATTGTTTATTGTATTTCAGTGTTGCAAAATGGACATAAAGTTGGTTGGAAAATAAATTGTTACCTGAGGAGGAGCAGGGCCAAATGGAAGTGTAATAGATTCAGAGAGTTAATATAATAACTTGGTAAACAGCAATAAAACGAGAAGGCAAGTCAGGTTGAAAAGAGTTGAGGCCAACTGGGTAACACTATTTGTTGAAGAAGGTAGAATAGAACCAAAGTCTCAATTAAGTAGGTCTGATGATGAGATGAGTACTTGGGATAGTCTGGGAGAGTAACTGCCAAGGCCCAAGTTAGATAATTGGGCCAATTTAACCTACAGGAATTCTAGCTTGTCCCCATGGGCTCTCATTTTCCCCAGGAAAGTGACAAAGGATTACAGGATAACTTTCTCAGCTGACTCATATGAGTCTAACAAATAAGGCAGCCTGATGTTTCTGATGAGGAAATTATACATGTGTTTTTTTGGGGGAGGGGGATAAATATGGATAATTTCTGGCTCCCACTAGGATATTTTTTTATAAAAAAGAAAACATATTCCAATCAAGCAACAACAGATGATCTTTTCAAACACAATCTCCTCTCTCACCACACCCCTTCTCCCAGCCTGAGAACTTCCCCTTCTCAGCAGGCAGGATCACTCATTTCAAAAGTTAGGGCTTTCTTGAGAATAGATGATAGAAACTCAATTTGAATTAACTGGGGCAAGAGATGAATTTATTGGTTCATAAAATTGGAAGGGCAGGGGTGTAAGTCAAGATGATCAGATCTAGAAGTTACTTTTTCTTTTCTCTCTAACGTTTGTCTTTGTTTCTTTGTAGCTGTTGATTTATTCTCCTCCACTGTAAAAGGTGAAAGCAATTCTTCCCTTCATTTTCAGTTTGAAAAGTTCTAGGGCTGGACTCATTTATGTCACAGACTTAGGCTTCAACCAGGTACTGTGTGGCCACGGAGATAAGGTTAGTTCCCATTCAGATTGCATGTATGGGAGTGAGGGGAGATGTTATATTGTTTGAAGGAAGGGACCAGGTGATGGGCAGCCATTCCCAGAGTGACCCCTGGGACTTACCATGAGCTGGGTAATCCATCTCCACAGTCTATGGTTAGTTAGCACTTTGCACCTAATGCTTTTATTTTTCTTTTCCAATTTCTCATGCCCTGCACATTCTGCTAGAGATAAGGCTTACTTAGGAGGCTCCCTTTGTGTACTTGTTAGAGCAAGTGTGTTGAGTACTTATAGTGTGCCTGGCTTTGTAGGGATTTGGGAATACAAAAACTGGTTCAACATGATCTCTATCCCCAAGGGACATGTGCACATGCATTCAAAACCGAGGATGTGCAAGCATTGTGTAACCTCTGCTGCAAGGCTCTGATGAATATTTTTAAACTTAACTGTGTAATTAAACTACTGTAATCATAGTTTTAATTTATTGGAATTTTCCTCTCAGTGTTTCTTTGTATGGTACTCTATGGATCAAATTAGACTCCAGTGAGCTTAGAACTGTGGAAGCTGAATGGTTGAATTCTCTGCTCCCTCGTAGCCTCAGAAAGCTATATGTGCATGTAATGACCTGTGGGCTAGTTGCCCTGGTAACACATGTACATTTTGCCAGACCCTCAGAAAGATATGATCTCTAATTAACCTTAAAATTAACAGACTGACGACAAAAATTTCATAACAACTCAGAAGAAGAAGCAGAAAATATTCTGGAAAATGTAAATCTGAGGAGATACTTGTAAACCCACTGCGATAGTAAAACATTACGGGATTTCAAAAGGCTGAGAGACTACAAAGCATGAACATTAGAACAATAATTAAGTGTATTTTTCCTTCATTTTGATCCTCATATGTAAATGTTTTTAAGGAAATTAGAAGAGGTAGTTAAAAATGTATTTAGGCCAACATCCTTTACAGTAGTTAGGTACTACATTAAAAACGGAATCTACTTTTAGAGAATTACTGATTGCATATTTTGAGCTGTCTCCTAATTCTGTCTTGGGAGTTCATTTGATTAGGTTTCCCAAAACTTACTTTATTCTCCAAAGCCAAAATGAATGCTTTTTCATACATGATTCATTATTTTGAGTCATAAAATTGGGTGGAAGAAATACTTTTCCTAACCTTATTGGGATATAACAGAAATATAACATTGTTTAATTCTAAGGTGTACAACCTAGTGATTTCATATATGTATATATTGCAAAATGATTACCATGTATCACTTACACTACATGTATCACATCACGTAATTACAATTTTTTGTGTGTGAGTGCTGAGAATGTTTAAATCTATTCTCTTAGCAACTTTCAAATATACCACACAGTGTTGTTAGCTCTGGTCGCCATGCTGTATATTGTCTCCCCAGAAAGTAATTGTCTTTTTGCTGGGAGTTTGTACCCCTTCACCACCTTCACCCATTTCTTCTATCGGCTGCCCCAACCTCTGTTCCTGTCAAGGACCAGTCTGTTCTTTGTTTCTGTGGTTTTAGATTTCATGTGCAAGTGAGATCACACTGTATTTGTCTCTCTGCATCTGACTTATTTCACTTAGCATTAATAACCTTAAGTTTCATCCATGGCAATGTTTCCTTCTCTTTATGGTTGAAAAAATAGTAAAATATGGGTAATAATAATAATAAAAAATGATTGTGGTGGTGGTTTTAGTCGCTAAGTTGTGTCTGACTCTTTGCAACCCCATGGACTGTATTCTTTAACTTTTCATCTGATTTCATGTCTTGGCTATTGTATATAATGCTGCAATGAACATGGGAATGGAGATATCTCTTCATGATCCTGTGTTCGTTTCTTTTGGCTATATGCCCAGAAGTAGAGTTGCTTGATCATACAGAAGTTCTATTTTTACCTTTTTGGAGAACCTTTATACTTTCATAGTGGTTGCACCAATTTACATTCCCACCAGCAGTGCACAATGTTTCTTTTCTCCAATTCCTTACCAACCCTTATCTCTTGTCTTTTTTGTGATGGTCATTCTAACACGTGTGAGGTGATATCTGTTGTGGTTTTGATGTGCATTTTTTTAATGATTAGTGATGTTGAACACTTTTTCATGTAACTGTTAGTCATTTGAATATCTTCTTTGGAAAAATGTCTATTCACATCTTCTGCCTGTTTTTAAATTCGATTATTTGTCTTTCTGCTATTGGGTTTTTTTTTTAATTTATTTTTTTATTGAAGGATAATTGCTTTACAGAATTTTGTTGTTTTCTCTCAAACCTCAGCATGAGTTAGTCACAGGTATACAGGAGGGGATATATGCTATTGGGTTTTATGAGTTTCTTATTTGTTTTTAACTTTAACTCCTTATCAGATATGCGGTTTGTAAATATTTTCTCTAATTCTATAGGATGCCTTTCATTTGCTGTGCAGAAGCTTTGTGGTTTGATGTACTCCCACTTGTTTCTTTTCAGTTTTGTTGCTTGTGTTTCGTGTGTCATATCTATAAAATTGCTGAGATCAATGTCAAGGAGCTTTCCTCCTATGTTTTCATCTAAGAGTTTTATGGTTCCAGGTCATACATTTGTTTTTAACCCACTTCAAGTAAATTATTATGGTGTAATATATTTTATTATTTTTCATGTGAATATCAAGTTTTTTTCCAAACCATTTATTGAAGAGACTATCTTTTCTCCATTGAACATTCTTGGTTCTCTTTTCAAATATTACTTGACTGTATATGTATGGGTTTATTTCTGGGCTCTGGATTCTGTTCCATAGGTGTCTGTTTTTATGACAATACCACATTGTTTTGATTACTATAGCTTTGAAATATAATTTGAAACAGAAAGTATGATGCCTCTAGCTCTGTTCCTTCTCAAGATTGCTTTGACTTTTTGGAGTCTTTTGTGGTTCTGTAGGGTTTTAGGATTATTTTCTATATATTTGTGAAAAATGTTGTTGGAATTTGATAAGGATTACATTTTTTGACTGTTTTTTAAAGTTTATTTATTTTTAATTGTAGGATAATTACTTTACAATGTTATGTTTCTGCCGTACGTCAACATGAATCAGCCATAGGTATACATATATCCCTCCCTCTTAAACCTCTCCACCTCCCATACCATCCCACCCCTCTAGGATGTCACAGAGCACCAGGCTTAGCTCCCTTCATCATATGGCAAAGTCCCGCTGACTATTTTCCGTGTGGTTTCAGTGCTATGTTCTCAGTTTGTCCCACCCTCTTTGTCCTTCCCTGTGTCCACAAATCTGTTCTCAATGTCTGCATCTTTATTGCTGCCCTACAAATAGGTTCATCAGAACCATCTTTCAAGATTCCACACATATACATTGATAAACGATATTTATTTTTCTCTTTCTGACTTACTTCATTCTGTCTAGCAGTCTCTAGGTTCATGCACCTCACTACAGCTGACACAAATTTATTCCGTTTTATGGCTGAGTAATATTCTATCACATATTTGTGCCACAACTCCTTCATGCATTCATTGGCTGGTGAACATCTAGGTTGCTGACTGTTGTAAATAGTGCTGGAATGTATTGGGGGCACATGTGTCTTTTTGTATCGTGATTTTCTCAGGTATGTGCCCAGTAGTGGGACTGCTGGATCATATGATAGTTTTATTCCTGGTTTTTAAAGAAAGCTACATACCATTCCCCATACTGGCTGTATCAATTTACATTCCCACTGACAGTGCAAGAGGGTTCCCCTTTCTCCACATCCTCTCTAGCATTTATTGTTTGTAGATTTTTTGATGATGGCCCTTCTGACTGGTGTGAGGTGATGTTTCATTGTAGTCTTGATTTCCATTTCTCTAATAATAAGTGATACTGAGCATTTTTCATGTGTGATAAGGATTATATTGAGTCTATAGATTGCTTTTGATATTATGGACATTTTAACAATATGAATTCTTCCAGTTCTTGGACATGGGATATTGTCCCATTACTTCAGTATTCTATTTCATTAATGTCTGACAGTTTTCAGTGTACAGATCTTCATCTCCTTGGTGATATTTATTCGTAAGTATTTTCTTGGTTTTGTTTCTAAATACCCCTTGTAAGTAGGATTGTTTTCCTTATTTTTTATCAGATAATTTGTTGGTAGCACAGTTTTCCCTCATTTTCTGTGGAAGATTTGTTCTAAGACCATTGTACCAAAATTCAAGGATGCTCAAATCCCTTATATAAAATGGTGTAGTACCATCCTTATTCTCAGGTTCTGTAGCTACTGACACTGAGGACCAACTCTACATAGAAATATCACTGATATTTGTGTGTCGATTTTGTCTCCTGCAATGTTACTTCATTTGTTGACTAGTTCTAAGAGTTTCTGGTGGAATTTTTGGGATCTTCTATATGTAAGATCATAACATCTGCAAGCAGAAACAATTTTTCTTCTTTTTTATGATTTGGATGCCTTTTCTTTTCTATCTTTTTCTTTTTTTGCCTAATTTCTCTGGCTAGAACTTCTAGTTCTGTACAGAATATGAGTCGTCAAAGCAGGCACCTTGCCTTGTATCGTCTTAGAGGAAAAGCTTTCAACCTTTCACTCTTGAGTGTGGTTAGCTGTGGGCTTCTCATATATGGCTTTACTATATTGAGGTATATTCTTTGTAGATTCAATTTGTTGAGAGATTTTATCATAAATAGGTATTGAATTTTGTCAACAATTGCATTGATGTCTGCACATTTGAGTAAGCAGTCTTCTCTTCCAGACTTTATAGATTCCCTTCGGCAGGGAGAGTCCTTCCCCAGTCACTCAGCTTTGGATGATGTCCTAGCTAATGGGTCAGCTAGTGGTGTCCTTGGGCTAGTGAGGCTTGCTTTCAGTCTCCATTTGGGCAAAGACACTGCCCATGCCCAGGTCAGGGGCTGCCCTGTCTGGGCTCCATGTTTAAGCAGGCTCACTGGTTGGGCTCCCTAACTGTGGGAGGCTGCTGACTATGCTCTGCAGTCAACTGGGGCTGCTAGCTGGGCTCTCAGTCCCCTCTGGTAGGGTGAGTTGGCTGGCTTTTTCCCTTGCGGGGTTGTGCCACTCGTTGGACTCTTCAATTAGGCAGGGGCTACAGGCGTGGCTCTGAAATTGCTCCTAGTCAGATGGAGTCTTAGACTGTGATCCCCAACCTGATGGTGCTGCTGGATGCACTCGGTGTTCAGACGGGACCAACAGCAGGGCTTTGAGGTTGGATAAGACCTCTAGGTGTGCTCTGAGGTCAGGTGGGGATGCAGACTATGCCCTGAAGTTGGGCAGGGCCAAAGGCTGGGCTTCACAATCAAGGGGACTGATAAATATGCTCCTCTGCTGTGGAAGGTCACTGGTCAGGCTCCCTGGTCCAGCGGGGCCTCCACATGTGTCCTGCAGTTAAGTGGGACTTGGGACCAAATTCTACAGTCAGAGGGGGTGTCTGGGCTCCCTCATGAGTTGGGCTGTCAGCTTTGCTCCACAATTGGACAGGGTCACTGCCTGAGATTCCTGCCTGGGCAAAACTATAGGTGTGTTCAGTAACTGGGCAAGGCCTGGGCTGGGCTCTGCTGCTGGGAGGGTGATACTGCCCTAAGTGTCAGCCTAGGCCTGACCATAGGCTGCCCAGAATCAGGCTGCTTAGTTACATGAGGCCAGAGACGGCACCTAACAGTCAGGCAGGACTGCTGGTGAGATGCCTGACCCCAGCAAGACTGTAGGATGGGCTCTGCGGCTGTCCAGAGTTTCTGCTCAGGCCTTTTCCTCTCATGGGACTGGCTACCATAGCTGACAGTTAAGTGGGGCTGTGAATTTAGTTCTCTGCCTGAGTGGGGTTGTGGAAGCAGGCTTGATGGCTGGTGACTGGAATTAGGCAGAACTGCTCATGGAGCTCCCTGGCTGGACTCTGCAGGTGTAACGACCTCTCTCTGGCCTCTCCACTTTCTCGCAGCTGTGAGGAGGACTGTGGTGGGCCAAAGTCTGAGCGTTGGTTGCTGTAAGTCATCCTTCTTCTACGGAGATAAAGTGCAGCCTGAGCAACCCTTAGCATCTGGCTGTTGCTATGTGCCATTAACCCCCCACCCTGTTACCAGGCAACGGTTTCCATGGATCCGCTACTGGTGCTGCTCAACCACTGGTGGGTACCACAGCAGGCCACTCCCCCAAGAAACCAACTGGCAATGAGTGACTGTTAGTGGGCCATTCAGCCAATGGTGGCAGAGTGGTGGTCGTCAGGTGGAGAGTGAGGTAAGAGGCCAATCCTGGCCATCTCCCCAGGACCTTCCAGCTCACCGGACCTGGGCTGATGGGTGAGCTGGGGACCCAGGGAACAGGCTGGGGGTTGTTTCCTGCAGGGCTCCAGAGCCCTTGCCAAGGCTGCCCACTGGCTGGACCCAGGCCTTGAGGCAGCAGTGAAACATTCCCCCTCTTGGCCTCTGAGACCTAATAGCAGAGGCAGTCCATCTGGGTCATAGTCTGCGAGACCTGTCCCCGATGTTTGGGTGGCCCGAGGAGCCTGAGGTCCAGCTGGGTCCTGGGTGCCTGGCTCCTTCAGTGATGATGGCTGGGCAGGGTCTGGGGATCTGACCTTTCGGGAGCTGCCAATTGAGATCTGCCTCCTCTTAGCTAGGACTGGACAACCAGAGGGTGAAAGTTACACCTGGGAACCTTGTCCTTTCTTGTCAGAACAAAATAGCATCTGTTTGGGGGAGATTTACAGGAACATCATTACCTGACCATGACCTGACCTCAAGAACAAAGGCTCTGACACCTTGAAGCTTACAACTAACCATGTTCCTCCACCTTTTCTAGGAAAGGGTTTTGCTGAGAGCTGTCAGGAGTTTGCAGTTTTTAAGGCATGATCCACCCATCTCCTTGCATGACCCTCAGTAAACCTTTATCTGTTCCAAACGCCGATGTTTTGGTATTGTTTGGTCTCACTGTGCGACGGGCACATGGACTTGCGTTTTGGTAACACTGTGTCTGCCAACAAGCCTTGCAGATTTTCCCAGCGTTCCCTGAGATGCGAGTCCCAGCTGGGCTCCTTGTGAAGTGTCCCACGGGCTGTGAAGCTGAAGTCCACCCTGGGCTCTCTCTCTCCCCCTGGCAGAACCGCGGCCCAGGCTGGCCATCTCCCCACTACAGGGAGCGCTGTGCCGAGCAGTCTCAGGGAAGGTGGATGTGGTTGGAGGGTAGCTGCTCCTCTCACCCTTCCAGTGTAGTCCTCCTAGAGGACCCCCATTCTAGAATTTTCACATCCTAGAGGACCCCCATTCTAGAATTTTCACAGTGGTGTCTTATTTATGATTAGTGGCTAGGTGGTCTTTTTGTGGTGGGACTGAAGAACAGCTGATGTTGCCATCTTGATGATGTCACTCTCTGGGTGAAGCGTCTTGACACTTCAGTTGGTATTGGGCGTGTTTTGTGCAGAAATGGGAATAACTTACTATTAAAGGGGCCACTGGTTCTAATATATAAAGTTGTTGTAAACAGATATAGCTACTGTATACTTTTTGTGCCCAAATTTAAGAATGACAGTCAAGCATTGAAACCCCCCAGGGAAGAAGGGAGGAAAGCTCTCCTGATAAGGATTCCCTGGGAAAGTTTACAGAATTGACTAGGGAACAGATGCTGTGAGGAAGTGGATTAGTATACATAAATATTTACAAGGAAGACAAAACACATTCAGACACTTTCTCACAGTGAATCAAACATAGTTGAAATTAGCCAGCACTGGCATCTCCTTGACTTTCTTCTTGTTTTTTATCTAGCCTCCCTCTTCCTTTGGTTGTTTCTTGGCAGCTCAACATAAATACTCAGGGAATAATATCTCTGAAGGCTTATTCCTATGAAAAGACAAGATTAAAGTAGATTCTTTATGCTCTTAAATCAGTTGGGCTGCTTAATATGTTGCTAGTACAAAAAATTTATTCAGCCTTCAACAAATTTTTCATGGCTTCCTCATTTTTCCTTCTTCTGACATAACTTCTGTTTCATGGTGAATGAAATCTTGCTTTCAGCAATTTCAAAGTAACTTCACCTTACCCACTTGATTTTAGGGATCAGAGAAGAGGCCAGATTAAATATTAACCTTCAGCCGTGTTGTTCATGCTGACACTCAGGCAAATCTTGAGTTTTCTGGGCTGATGTTTGACAGGGGATCCTATTTTTTCCAGCTATAGGCTAGAAATTATAGAATTTATGCAGAGTTGAGGTCTACTTTGTGTGAAATTAAATGATCAAAGGAACACTGGAAACTTTGCAAGGCATTCTTTTTTTTTATTAACCAAGTAAAGAAATCCCCCTCTGTTAAAAGCTTCGAAGCTTTTTGTTCTGTTTTTGCTTTTCTTTCTATCTTTCTGTCACTCTTTTATTACTTTTTCTTTTTAGTAGTGATAGGGTAAGGGGAGCAGGTGTTCCTAACTGTAAATCCTACATCCCTGATGGGGTGGTTAGCTTCTTTAAGATTTTCTGACATCTTTGTGGATTGTCTCATAGCTATAGGACATTATTTTCCCTCTATGATATATGGGTTGTGAAGTCACTGTGTTGACTATATTAAGTACCTGGGGATTATTGTGGGTTGTAAAAGAGCATGGTATGACCACTGGGTACAACGTAGCAGTACTGATTCAGATTCCATTGACAGGTAGACTTGTGTATTATGTTTGAACAATGTAAGTAGAGTTAGGATCATGGCTAGAAGTTAAATTATTTTTTAATTCTTCCATTGTAATTTACATATACTTCCCTTTAAAAATATTTTATTCTTAGTAGATCTGAAATTGCTTTCTTCTCAAAGTTTAAGTTTTATAATGTGTTATTGTCATTTCAAGCTAGTAGTAGTGTTTTCTTTAATTACTGTCAGAGCTGGGAATCAGAGCTTTGGCATAATTTCTTGTTTCAGCATATCACTTGGCTCTCTAGATAGGTTTTATCTACTTAATTTTTACTTTTAAGTAATATAAAAATCTTTTTCTTTAGAAAAGAAGTATACTTAACTTTTTCATGAAAGAATACTGAGAAAAAAAAGAATACTGAGATGATAAAGAATTAAGCTTAATAAACTGGTGGACTGACAATTCAAAACTTCTATTAGAACCATATAACATTTTTTTTTTTTTGCTGGCTTTTTTTTTTTTTTTAAACTTTGAAAGACAGGCATTATTGTGTTTCTACTTTCCTAGGGTTTGGGCATTGTCACAATATTCTCCAGGCTTTCAAAAGTTTGATAATGACTTGATCCAATTGTTTAATTACCCTAAAATCCAAGTTAGAATTGGATAAAAGCAATTTGATAATCTTTATCTAGATATATTCCACTTTTATAACAGAAGTCTTGGTTTAGGTTTTGACTGCTTTTATGTTCAGAGAATTAAATGACCTCTCGTGAAAATCAAAGTTAATAAAATGTTTAGCATTTAAAGGATTTTACCCTATAGCCTATATAAAGCTTCTTTTCCTATAAGGGACAATATTTTTCTGAAGTGTTTTTATGCCTAATATTGAAAGATTCTCCAATCCCCATAGATGCTTCCTGCTGAAACCTCCTGTAATGTGCTGTGAAGGGGTCTACAATAGAGCCTCTAATTCCTTATTTGTACTCCTGTCTCCTCTCTTGCCTTCCTTTTCACCTTTTCCTTTTCTCCTTGACCCTGAATTCTTTTCTTATCCTTGGGAACTGCTAGAATCCCTGCTGCTAAGTCTCAGCGAGAGACTCTGTTTCCTGCAGAGGGCAGGAAATGTTGCCGCTCCTCCTTGATTGATAAGAGGTGCAGAGCCCTGCTGAGCAGCTGCAATAAGCAAATCCCTGCTTCAGTGGAAGTGGGTGTTTTTAAGCTATTGATCTCCACCTGAGAGTTTGCCTTACACAGAGTCAGAAAGGATGACTTGGCTTATTGATGTGGTCCCTGGTCAAGCAGTGGTCATAGCCACTGCAGAGTGATCATGCAAATTTGGAAGGGGACCGCTAAATATGAAATGATGGCACTCGGTCATGATTCATGTTGATAACAAGTACAGCAACATTGCCATGGTGGCCTTTCTATTCAGTTGTTTTTGTTGTGATTATTATTGTTCAAGAACTGCATTTTCCAATTAATGGAAGTACTTTAGGTACATTATAATAATCACTTTTAATGATAACAATGAATATGGAAATTAGGTCAGAGCATAAAATTAAGGATATTTGAATAATTATAGTGCAATCAAGTCAAAATTACTGATGTCTTTATTTGACACTGGATTTTGTGGAAAACAGCACAAGAACACATGTGCTTTGGAAGCTGAAAGTACATCAGATTTTGACAGCACAACTGCATAAATTACCAAGTAGTTTGGGTGATTTTTTTTTCTTCCATAAATCTCCAAGTAAAAATAACAGTTGCAAGGATGATTTCTGAACTAAATTAGAATGAATAAACCAATATGCAAGTAACTTCTTAAATATGTTTTCTCTCTCAAAGCAAAGTTGTATAATCTATGTTTAACACAGTGCCTAGGTAATGGTAAAATATTGTTTTTAATGTTTAAAGAGGGTGTATTATCTGACCAATAAAACTGACTAGAGTGAATTGTGTTGAATTAAGTCAGTAACCAAGCATATAAAATGCATTTGGTTGGAGGGATTAGTAGATATAAAAATGTAGTTTTATATATTGGAGATACTTTTTTATCTCATGTTAGTGTAAGCATGTACTAACTCAGTGGATTTAGAAGCATGTGTCTCAGCCAATAATATCTATGATGATACATATAAAATTAGGAGGCGTAGGCTGTGAATATTCTATTTTCTTGAGAACACAAAGTGAGTCAAGGACAAAATGGGATAAAAAGAGAGTAAGGCCAAATGGGATAAAAGTCTAGGCTCAACCCACTCCTAGTTTCTTCAGTAAGAGCAGCCTGTCTTTTCTGTTACTATATTAAAAAACGATTGGGGATAACTGGATGTTCAAATAATGTCCTCCCTCCCAAAAACGTGCACACTTTAATCCCCAGATCCTATTTAATATGTTACTTTGCACATCATAAAGGACCTGTAGATGTCCTTAAGGTTATGGGCTTTAAAATAAGGAGATTATACTGGATTATCCAGGTAAAGCCCATGTAATCACATGAACCCTTTAAAGCAAAAGAGAAGGCAGAAGAGTCAGTCAGAGAAATGTGGCAGAAGAGGAAAACAGGGAAGATGCTGCAGGAGGTGAGGTCAGATTCCAAGCATGAAAAGGGTTTGATACACTGTCCCTGGCTTTGAGATGCAGGAGTCCTAGTGCAGAGAAGAAAGAGGCTTTAAGAGTTAAGGGTAGCCTTTAGCCGGGAGCCAGGAGCCTGGAAGGAAATAGGAACTTCAATTCTGCAACGGCCAGGACCTGGATTTTGCCAACAACCTGAATGAACTTGGAAGAGGGCTCTTCTGAGAGCCTCCAATAGGAGTTTAATTTGCCAATATTTTGCTATATTCCTGTGAAACCTGGAACAGAGAAGCCATTTGAGGCAAACTTCTTACTTAGAAAACTGTTGTTTTAAGCTGCTGAATTTGTGGTTGTTAGGGCAATGAAATTAATACAGTAACATTGAGTAAAATGCACAACATACATTTTAAATGTACATCTTGATGAATTTTTCTCCTTCTATATTCCCAAGTGACCATCAAATCACTATATAAGATACTTGCAGGAGGAGCTCAAGATGGTGGAATAGGACATGGAGCTCATCTCCTCCCACAAATACATCAAAAATGCATGTATGTGTGCAACAGTTCTCATAAAATACCTACTGGGTGCTGGTGAAAGATTTTATACAACCAAAAAGGCAAGAAAGACCACTAGGTAACCAGGTAGGATGAAAGAGAAACACAAACGAAAAAAGGAATTGAGACAGGACCTGTGCCCCTGGGAGGGAACTGTGAAAGAAGAAAAGTTCTCTGACCCTGGGAGCCCCCTTCACTGGCTGGGAGATCCACTGGGACAGAGAGGGAGCTTCAGAGGCTCAGGGGAGAGTGCATCCACCCACCGTGGAAGGCGGAACCACGTTGCACAGGCCGCACTCCCCAGCACAGGAGACATGTGTGCTCATGTGTGGAGGGCAGGGGCTGAAACTCAGGCTTCAACCGACAAACCCAAGGAGGGGACTAGGGCGGGCTGTACGGAGACAGCCCGAGGGGACTGGCGTGTTGAACCCTCTGACCAATCTGCAACTGCAGGATGTGCTCCAGACAGAGTCTAGGTCCCCATTGTTAACGCAAACTAGCTTAAAAAGACTGAAATGTAAGACATGATATCATAAAAACCCTAGACGAGAACACAGGCAAAACGTTCTCTGACATAGATCATGCCAATGTTTTCTTGGGTCAGTCTCCCAAGACAGTAGAAATACAAACAAAAATAAATAAATGACCACCTAATCAATGTACAAGCTTTTGGATAGCAAAGGAAACCATAAATAGAACTAAAAGACAACTTATGGACTGGGAGAAAATATTTGATGTGACAAACAAGGGCTTAATTTTTTTTTAAATACATGCAACTCAATAACAAAAAACCAAGCAACCCAATCGAAAAAGGGGCAGCAGACCACTCTTTGTGCTGCTGCTGCTGCTGAAGACCTGGAATAGGGAGGGCCTGGCATAATCAGTGATGTTTTTCAATAAAAATATATAAAACTTTTACCAGAGCAGTTGCACATTCCTCTTAACCACTCTTCTAAATTATTAGTGTATTTTAAATGACTACAATTAGTGTATTTTAAATTATTACACAATAAAAATGTTATTGCTGAGTCAACATTTTTCTAGCAAAGCTAAGTTTTAGGTGTTTCCATTTTTTTTTTTTATTTTTATTTTTTATTTTTTTTAGGTGTTTCCATTTTTAAGAAGATATTTCCAAAACTAAGGTTATTTGTATTACAAGATTTCTGTCTTTTTTGTGCCCTCTGTGAAGAGGCAATTATTTTCTTTCTTAAGACTACTTTCTATTCTGCGTTCACACAAAAGTTCCTCTTTAATGACTAAGAGGATCAGAGATATGAGGACAGTATCTTTAGCAGCTATAGGTACATATTCTTCTCTTCATCTTGGTGCTGCTGATAGATCACATCATTGCCCTAATTCCTTCTTGTTCATCATTGTTTGCTTTTGGCTTGTTATAGAAAACATTTCCAGACATTTTAATGTTGAAGACTCTTTGTTTCCCATGCGCATTTCTTCTATGATAGGTGAATATAGACTCTAATACTTTTCTGTTGTTCTTTATTGACCAGAGAAAAGTAAACATGTAGATTGTGCTCAGAGCCTGTCTCATGCCTCATTAGGTGCCGGGGGTAAGCAGATGGCAGCAGCATTATGTGGCTCTGCAGAAACATCTGATTTATGTTCATGAGCAAGTGATGGTCTTCAAGACATGAGCACCAAAGTCATGATTGGTGCCATATTCATCATAAAAATGAAAGATGTTTCCTTATTTGTCACAAAATAACCCATGCATGTAATTCCTTTGAGGGGGGAAAATAAATAGTTGGTTAGAACAAACTGATTTTTTAAAATCATATTATACAGTTGTCTTTCCAAAATCAGTGATTTGGTTACCTTGGCAAAAATTAAAAAGCACAGAAATGTTAGCATCTATATCTCAGAAGAGTGTGAAAGTTCAAATTTTCTTAGCTTGAAGTATGATCCTTTTATGCTATTTTAATAGAAAAGCTTCTACACTTGGAAGATTGCATGGTTTCCTTTTCCTTAGAGCAAAATTCTTATGTTTAGAAATGTGTATCTTTAAATGACTTCACTGATGATAAGTGAGCACCATCAAACATCCTCTGATAGCAGAAGGGCTGGATGGGTGAAGGTAGTCTTTGTAGATCTGAGATTAAGTAGGGGATACTTTTTGGATTTATTAGACAATAATAATAGCCTTGCATTTTGCAATATTTTACCATTTACAGATGGCTTTATCTTAATAAGCATAGTAGGTAGTCTCCAGTCTTTTTAGGGCAAGAAGACCACATCAGAAGTTAATTTATGTGACTAGTAAGTGGGAGAAAATCCAGTTAAAATTTCAGTTTCCTATGCTAGGGCTCTAAAGTCAAGATCTTAATTCTAATCTTGATTTCAGTTATTTATAATTACTTTTCCAAAAGTCTGTGAGAAGTGTCCCTTGACGACTTAGCATCCTTGGAGTATCAAACCTAGAACTTGACTTCAAAGTTCTAATTTAGATTCTTTTGTCATAATTCAGGAAACATGCCACCTTCAATGGGTTTCATACCCAACAAACAGCAAAAAGATTTCTCAGGGGACTAGAAAATGCAAAGCATAATATTAGATGCTATGGCACCAACAAGTAGGAAAAGTTGTGTCTCTCTAAGGAACTTGCAGTCAGCT
This sequence comes from Cervus canadensis, assembly GCF_019320065.1. Lineage (NCBI taxonomy): Eukaryota > Metazoa > Chordata > Mammalia > Artiodactyla > Cervidae > Cervus > Cervus canadensis. The sequence goes on from NC_057400.1 coordinate 61,438,950, forward strand.
TTTGGAGACAAGGTTTATTGTAAAGGTTCTATTCACATTGGCATTAGAGTATCATGATGCAGTTGGTTCACTGCATCTTTAAAGCTGAGATATCTTATAGTCCTTTCCTCATTTTTTCTTTTTTTTTGGTGAGAACTCAAAGTTTGGAAAATTAAAGTGACTTGTAATGAGGGTTCTAAGGTAGATTAACAACAGAGGTGTGCTTAGGCTGGGGTGCTTTGGCGCTTAGTTGAATGTTTTTCTATTTTACCCTCCTCAGCTGCTGTAGAAGTTGGGCAGACTGTTAATACAGTATACTCTAAGAAGGAAAAGTCACCCATTCTAAGAAAAGCCCATGCAGGATTAGCTATCCGAGCTGTTCATTGAAAGATGTGCAATATTTATTTATTTATTTTTTCAATTATTTTTATTAGTTGGAGGCTAATTACTTCACAACATTGCAGTGGGTTTTGTCATACATTGACATGAATCAGCCATGGAGTTACATGTATTCCCCATCCCGATCCCCCCTCCCACCTCCCCCCCACCCGATTCCCCTGGGTCCTCCCAGTGCACCTGGCCCGAGCACCTGTCTCATGCATCCCACCTGGGCCGGTGGTCTGTTTCACCATAGATAATATACATGCTGTTCTCTCGAAACATCCCACCCTCACCTTCTCCCACAGAGTCCAAAAGTCTGTTCTGTACATCTGTGTCTCTTTTTCTGTTTTGCATATAGGGTTGTCGTTACCATCTTTCTAAATTCCATATAGATGTGTTAGTATGCTGTAATGTTCTTTATCTTTCTGGCTTACTTCACTCTGTATAATGGGCTCCAGTTTCATCCATCTTATTAGAACTGATTCAAATGAATTATTTTTAACATCTGAGTAATATTCCATGGTGTATATGTACCACAGCTTCCTTATCCATTAGTCTGCTGATGGGCATCTAGGTTGCCTCCATGTCCTGGCTATTATAAATAGTGCTGTGATGAACATTGGGGTGCATGTGTCTCTTTCAGATCTGGTTTCCTCACTGTGTATGCCCAAGAGTGGTATTGCTGGGTCATATGGCAGTTCTAATTCCAGTTTTTTAAGAAATCTCCACACTGTTTTCCATAGTGGCTGTACTAGTTTGCATTCCCACCAAGAGTGTAAGAGGGTTCCCTCTTCTCCACACCCTCTCCAGCATTTATTGCTTGTAGACTTTTGGATAGCAGCCATCCTGACTGGCGTGTAATGGTACCTCATTGTGGTTTTGATTTGCATTTCTCTGATAATGAGTGATGTTGAGCATCTTTTCATGTGTTTGTTAGCCATCTGTATGTCTTCTTTGGAGAAATGTCTGTTTAGTTCTTTGGCCCATTTTTGAATTGGGTCATTTATTTTTCTGGAATTGAGCTTCAGGAGTTGCTTGTATATTTTTGAGATTAATCCTTTGTCTGTTGCTTCATTTGCTATTATTTTCTCCCAATCTGAGGGCTGTTTTCTCACCTTACTTATAGTTCCTTTGTTGTGCAAAAGCTTTTAAGTTTCATTAGGTCCCATTTGTTTATTTTTGCTTTTATTTCCAATATTCTGGGAGGTGGGTCATAGAGGATCCTGCTGTGATTTGTGTCAGAGAGTGTTTTGCCTATGTTCTCCTCTAGAGTTTTATAGTTTCTGGTCTTACATTTAGTTCTTTAATCCATTTTGAGTTTATTTTTGTGTATGGTGTTCTAGTTTCATTCTTTTACAAGTGGTTGGCCAGTTTTCCCAGCACCACTTGTTGAAGAGGTTGTCTTTTCTCCATTGTATATTCTTGCCTCCTTTGTCAAAGATAAGGTGTCCATAGGTACATGGATTTATCTCTGGGCTTTCTATTTTGTTCCACTGATCTATATTTCTGTCTTTGTGCCAGTACCATACTGTCTTGATGATTGTGGCTTTGTAGTAGAGTCTGAACTCAGGCAGGTTGATTCCTCCAGTTCCATTCTTCTTTCTCAAGATTGCTTTGGCTATTTGAGGTTTTTTGTATTTCCATACAAACTGTGAAATTATTTGTTCTAGTTCTGTGAATACTGGTGGTAGCTTGATAGGGATTGCATTGAATCTATAGATTGCTTTGGATAGTATAGTCATTTTGACAATATTGATTCTTCCAATCCATGAACACGGTATATTTCTCCATCTGTTTGTGTCCTCTTTGATTTCTTTCATCAGTGTTTTATAGTTTTCTATGTATAGGTCTTTTGTTTCTTTAGGTAGATATATCCCTAAGTATTTTATTCTTTTTGTTGCAATGGTGAATGGTATTGTTTCCTTAATTTCTCTTTCTGTTTTCTCATTGTTAGTATATAGGAATGCAAGGGATTTTCGTGTGTTAATTTTATATCCTGCAACTTTACTATATTCATTGATTAGCTCTAGTAATTTTCTGGTAGAGTCTTTAGGGTTTTCTATGTAGAGGATCATGTCATCTGCAAACAGTGAGAGTTTCACTTCTTCTTTTCCTGTCTGGATTCCTTTTACTTCTTTTTCTGCTCTGATTGCTGTGGCCAAAACTTCCAACACTATGTTGAACAGTAGTGGTGAGAGTGGGCACGCTAGTCTTGTTCCTGATTTCAGGGGAAATGCTTTCAATTTTTCGATGTGCAATATTTAGATAAGTGGAGTGGGAACGGCTTTCTAAGGGACCAATAGGATGGATTAGCAGATCAGGGATTAGACAATATAAATGAGATGCTTTCTTCTGTTGGAAAGAATTGGGAAGGAAAGCTTGGAAATCTAAATAAAGACTGAAATCATGATAACATATTAGAGAGATTTATTTCATAGTGGAGATCAGAATTGATTGTAGTATATGAGAAACTAAAATAAAAGAGGCCAAGCTGGAGACTATTTATTGTTTAGATATGAATGATGATGAGGGCTTCGCTGGTGGCTCAGATGGTAAAGAATTTCACTGCATTGTGGGAGACCTGGGTTTGATCCTTGGTTGGGAAAATCCCTTGGAGAAGGGAATGCTACCCATTCCAGTATTCTAGCCTGGAGAATTCCATGGGCAGAGGAGCCTGGTGGGCTAAAGTCCATGGGGTCACCAAATCAGACATGAGTGAGTGACTAACACCATTAATGATGACAGCCCAAAGGACAGGGTCATTGTGGAAATGAAAAGAATGGTATAGGTGTGAGAACTCTTGAAGGAAAGACTGAAAAGAATTAATGACAACTTGGATTGGGGAGTGACAGGAAAAAAACGCAGGTAAAGAAGTTAAGAAGTTTGAATTTTAATGGTGAAGACAAATGAAGAATGAAATACATGAGCATAAAGGGAGAAATTAGAAGGAGAAGCCAGTTTTGAGGGGAAAGTGATAATTTTATTGGTCTTTAAGTTGAGAGTGTAATGACTAAGTAGAAAACTTTACAAGATAGAAAGAGACCTTTATTCAGTAAAGAGATCACAGACTTAGAAATTATCTACTTAAAAAAGTGATAATTGAGATATAGCAGTGAAATTAAACTCTGAGGACTGGAGTGTAGGAGAGGAGCTTTGGGAAACACCTAACTCTGGGGGAAGGAGCAGGGGAGAGAAGTCAGTACAGGTAGTCTAGACCCAAAGGATCTGGGTTGGCCTGGAAGCAGGAAAATCAAAACGTGAGACAAGAATTCAGTTTCAAAAAGGAGGAGATGGCTAACTTTAACAAAAGAGTAAAAATGTATTTATAAAGTTTTCTGTTAAAAGAATATGAAGGAGAAATGTAATAATCCTTATAAACTGGGCCCAAGAAGTCTATCAAAGTTTGTAGGAATATGTAAGTAGGAGACATTTCTAGAGCTTGGCCAAATGGCTCATCATATTTCCTAAAATATAAACAAATCCAAGAAAATAAACAAAACTCAGTCAAATAAACTTAAATAGATGTATAAAAAACTTTTTCACTGTTGAAAGTATCAATATCTCTTTGTTTCATTTTCATTTTTTTTATGGTGTTAAATTTTCACTGAAATTTTTTAAAAGCAGAATTCCTAAAAAGAAGGCAAAGGAATTAGTGTTCTTTAATTTCTCTGGGGAATATTACCCAAAAGAAAGAACAAATATATTTTGGCAGGTAGACAAAAGGAATTTATTTTCAGAGAAGAATGATTTAGTAATTCTAATTTAGAATATTTGAAGCACAGTATCTTCATTTCCTAAACCAGTTTGGAAAAAATAAAGATATTTTAAAATTAACAGAGCATTTTAAAAAAATTGGTGAGAGTTGACAGAGGTGTGAATTATAGCATTAGATGTGTGGAGAATTTAATAAGATGTTTAGTAGGTTTACTGTGAACTCTTGACATTCCAAGTTAACATAATTTTCATTTTCTTTTTTATATCTGCTATTAGAGCATACTTAGAATTAATTTCTAAAGCTTCACTTGCCTTTGAGCACCCTACTGCTTTGTCCATGTCTTCATGTTTACTGTCAAATGATAGAAAAATATTTTATACATGAATTATTTTAAAAATCATAGTGTAAGTAAAAAATTTGAAGTTTATTTCCTGCATTTGTAAATAACTTCCTAAATTTTGTGGAATGCTTATTAAGACTAAAAAAATCAATCTGTTAAGATTTGTAAAGATTATACTAAAAATTTCTAAGCCCAGATACATTAAAAAAAATAGTTTGTTCCACTTTTCTGATTTATATTAGAATTATCTTGCATTGCTCATTCTTATTTTGGATGATGGAGTTGAATAAATGTTATTAAGGACCTGAAATTTCTGGAATGTAGTCCACACAGTAGATAAACAGGTCTACTACAGATTTGAACTCAGGACTTCTATGTCATATGGGAACTTTTTGCTTTCATAAAACCATGTTTCCCCCCCTAGGATTTCTTAATTTTCTATCTCAGAGTCTCCTGCATCTGTATCTTACTCTAAATGTGTGTGTATCACTCACTCAGTTGTGTCCGAGTCTTTGTGACCCCATGGACTGTAGCCTGCCAGCCTCCTCTGTCCATGGCATTCTCCAGGCAAGAATACTGGAGTGGATTGCCATTCCCTTCTCCAGGAGATCCTTCCTAATCAGTGATAGAACCCAGGTCTCCTGCATTGCAGGTAGATTTTTTACCATCTGAGCCACCAGGGAAGCCTTTATTCTAAATGGAAAAGGCCAAAAGTTGGGATATTTAGAAAAATTTTGGACACCAATATTTAATTTGACATGTATATAGTGCTTGCATAACAAACATATAGCAAGATTGAAATGCAATAATATCTCCTCAAACATGAGATCCCAATATAAAAACTTGAGATCAGATGAAGTAACTTTGCAGTTCATTTTGGCATCTTAAAGATTTTAGATTTCATTGTATGCAAAGTGTGACCAGTAATTCTGGAGGTACTTAGAAAAAAAGACAACTGGGAGTTGGGATATTAAAAAGGGAAGTAAAGCTAATAGTAGAAAAGGAGCAGAATGTTTTATAACAGCTAGGAAAAGTACTGAAAGATAAGTGAAAGAAAAACTGGGCTTTAGAAAATTCCCCATAGCTTCCAGGAGGAAGAGAGACTACTTGGTTGAGACCTCAATGTGCTAAGCACCTGGGCAGACCTTGGAGAGATGAGTGAGTCTGGCAGTGGGGAGATGGGAGTCCATTCTGAGTCATAACTACTACATTCAAAGTGGATAACCAACAAGGACCTACTGGATAGCACATGGAACTCCACTCAATGTTATCTGGGAGCCTGAATGGGAGGGAGGTTTTGGAGGAGAATGAATACATGGGTTTGTATGGCTGAGTCCCTTTCACTGTTCACCTGAAACGACCACAACAGTGCTAACTGGCTATACCCCAATACAAAATAAAAAGTTTAAAATTTGAAAAAAAAAGCTAAAAAGACCATGGTCATTTAGATACTGTCACAGACAAAGAAAAAAGATCCTTTGAAGTATTTGTGTTAGCTGTAACAAAGCTTAATTATAATAATTTATTCAGTTCAGTTCGGTCGCTCAGTCGTGTCGGACTCCTTGCAACCCCATGAACCGCAGCACACCAGGCCTCCCTGTCCATTACCAACTCCTGGAGTTTACTCAAACCCATGTCCATCCAGTCGGTGATGCCATCAAGCCATCCCATCTTCTGTCGTCTCCTTCTCCTTCTGACCCCAATCCCTCCCAGCATCAGGGTCTTTTCCAATGAGTCAGTTCTTTGCATCAGGTGGCCAAAGGATTGGAGCTTCATGAGCATCAGTCCTTCCAATGAATACCCAGGACTGATCTCCTCTAGGATGGACTGGTTGGATCTCCTTGCAATCCCAGGGACTCTCAAGAGTCTTCTCCAACACCACAGTTCAAAAGCATCAATTTTTCGGTGCTCAGCTTTCTTTATAGTCCAACTCTCACATCCATACATGAACACTGGAAAAACCATAGCCTTGCCTAGACGAACCTTTGTTGGCAAAGTAATGTCTCTGGTTTTTAGTATGCTATCTCGGTTGCTCATAACTTTCCTTCCAAGGAGTAGGTGTCTTTTAATTTCATGACTGCAATCACCATCTGCAGTGATTTTGGAGCCCGAAAAAATAAAATCTGACACTGTTTCCACTGCTTCCCCATCTATTTGCCATGAAGTGATGGGACCAGATGCCATGATCTTAGTTTTCTGAATGTTGAGCTTTAAGCCAACTTTTTCACTCTCCTCTTTCACTTTCATCAAGAGGCTTTTTAGTTCTTCTTCACTTTCTGCCATATTAACATGTTATTAATACTGGAGAAGAGAGATGGGGAGAGAAGGAGATTCTGAAAACTTGGAGCATGCAAGTGTATAATAACTTATTGCTAATCATGATGTATAAAATGCTTGGTTTAGTACTAGTATCTTTATTTAGGATGCTGTTTTCATAATTTTGTTGTACAAATGTGAAGGTATTTTTTTAGCCTTCTCACGGATTTAGCTGTGACATTGTTTTCTCAACTCTGTTTTTCTCTTATGGCTTTAATTTATTGACTGTGAATTACACCACAGGAATTTTTCTCAACCCAAGCCCTGTGGTTTGGGAGAAACTATTACATGTTTCAAGAAAAATTGGGACAAATTTGTATAAAGGGATTTTAAAAGAGTAAAGCTGGACATTCCTAAAGCAATTTTGGCTGATTTCCAGTACCATAAAGTTATGCAATTTAAAGTCGACATGTCTAACCTACCAGTGAACTTTCAAAATGAAAATTTCCACCTATTTGGCAATGAGACAATCTCTCCCCTCCCAAAATTCAAGCATTCTTATCTTAAAAGCTGAGATTCTTTGCTAAGATCCTGGAGTAAACTCCTTTAAGTCCCAGCATATAAATGTGAAGATAGATACACCTTTATGTAACCCTGGGTCCCAGGATTCACCAGCCCTTGAATCTAACTGATCTCATATTAATAGCCAAATTAATGACCACATTCCACAGCTCTGAGTCACATCTCCATATATCTTCAAATAGCACTGAGGGATCCCCCAGGGATATGGTCCTCAGATACAGGTATGCTGACATTTTCTGCTTTGGTCTCCTCATCCAGAAGCTCTGTCACAGCTGCTGTTCCTAAGGGTGCTTCTTTCCACGTGGCTAGCACCGTCTGTACTCTCTTCCCTTACATGTGCTCAGGTTTCACTTAAACACCACATAGGCAGAGAGGGCTTCCCTGTTCCTTCCCTATGACTGCGTGAAAGCTCTGTATTCTGTGCCCTCCCCTCAACCCCCACCATAGCTTTTTGTATTTCTTCCTTGCACTTGCATTCTTGTAGTTATTTAAGAGAACTGCTGTCTTTTTTCAATTTTAAGACATGCTCTGCAACAACATTGTTAAAAATTTTGATATTTCTTATAACTGAAAAAAATCAAAATTTTTTTCCTGAGGGATGGGATGGTGAGGGAGGTGGGAGGGTTTTTTTTTTTTTTTTTAACTCATTTTATGTGATATGTAAATATATCCTATGTATTTTTTAATCATGGAGAAGTTATTGAAACAATGATGTATCTTACAATTAAGGGTATTTTGCAACTTGCTTGGAATCTTTTTTGGAATGTGATTGGGTATGCATTTATTAATTACCCATACTTTTAGTTTCTACCTTTTAAAAAAATGTTAATATATTTTTATTAAATATATATGCAAATTATAAATTTATAATTAAATAAATTATACCTAAATTTCTTTTTTTTTCCATTTATTTTTATTAGTTGGAGGCTAATTACTTTACAATATTGTAGTGGTTTTTGCCATACATTGACATGAATCAGCCATGACTTCACATTCCAGCATGTCTGGCTCTAGGTGAGTGATCACACCATCATGATTATCTGGGTTGTGAAGATCTTTATTGTACATAGATAGTAGTTATAGTTAATATAATCATGGTTACACTGATGGAATTTATGTATATATCTATATTTATTATTATTAAAATATTATGTTATTTAAAATATTATGTAATATATAGACATGTCATTCCAGAGTAAGAGTTTTCCATTCTCATCATTTTTATTATGATACCTGATGTTTTGATTTACTAGCTAGAAAGCTGATCTGTGCTAGTCCTATATGACTGTTATGGTCCAATTTTGGTCCCCATAACAGATAAATAAAGTAAACAACTTCTGCTCGAAGTGATTTTTATTTTTTTAATTTTTTTTTTCATGGTTGCAATTTTTATTTTTTTTTATTTTTTCTTTTTTGCAATGGATCATGTCCATTCTTTTTTTTTTTTTTTTTTTTTTTTTATTAGTTGGAGGCTAATTACTTTACAGTATTGTAGTGGTTTTTGCCATACATTGACATGAATCAGCCATGGATTTACATGTGTTCCCCCTCCTGATCCCTGCTCCTGCCTCCCTGCCCATCCCATCCCTCTGGGTCTTCCCAGTGCACGAGCCCTGAGCACTTGTCTCGTGCATCCAACCTGGGCTGGTGATCTGTTTCACCCTAGATAATATACATGTTTCGATGCTATTCTCTCAGAACATCCCACCCTTGCCTTCTCCCACAGAGTCTAAAAGTCTGTTCTGTACATATGTGTCTCTTTCTCTGTTTTGCATATTGGGTTTTGTTACCATCTTTTTAAATTCCATATATATGTGTTAGTATACTGTATTGGTCTTTATCTTTCTGGCTTACTTCACTCTGTATAAGGGGCTCCAGTTTCATCCATCTCATTAGATAGAACTGATTCAAATGAATTCTTTTTAATGGCTGAGTAATATTCCATGGTGTATATGTACCACAGCTTCCTTATCCATTCGTCTGCTGATGGGCATCTAGGTTGCTTCCATGTCCTGGCTATTATAAACAGTGCTGCGATGAACATTGGGGTGCATGTGTCTCTTTCAAATCTAGTTTCCTCAGTGTGTATGCCCAGGAATGGTATTGCTGGGTCATATGGCAGTTCTATTTCCAGTTTTTAAAGAAACCTCCACACTGTTCTCCATAGTGGCTGTATTAGTTTGCATTCCCACCAACAGTGTAAGAGGGTTCCCTTTTCTCCACACCCTCTCCAGCATTTATTGCTTGTAGACTTTTGGACAGCAGCCATCCTGACTGGCGTGTAATGGTACCTCATTGTGGTTTTGATTTGCATTTCTCTAATAATGAGTGATGTTGAGCATCTTTTCACGTGTTTGTTAGCCATCTGTATGTCTTCTTTGGAGCAATGTCTGTTTAGTTCTTTGGCCCATTTTTTGATGTGGGTCATTTATTTTCTTGAATTGAGCCTGCAGGAGCTGCTTGGGTATATTTTTGAGATTAATCTTTTGTCTGTTGCTTCATTACTATTATTTCTCCCCATTTGAGGGTCTGTTTTTCACCTTACTTATAGTTTCCTTTGTGTGCAAAAGCTTTAAGTTTCATTAGGTCCCATTTGTTTATTTTTGCTTTATTTCCAATATTCTGGAGGTGGATCATAAGGATTTCTGGGCTGTGATTTATGTCAGAGAGGTTTTGTGTATGTTCTCCTCTAGAGTTTTATAGTTTCTGGTCTTACATTTAGATCTTTAATCCATTTTGAGTTTATTTTTGTGTATGGTGTTAGAAAGTGTTCTAGTTTCATTCTTTTACAAGTGGTTGACCAGTTTTCCCAGCACCACTTGTTAAAGGAGTTGTCTTTTTTCCACTGTATATCCTTGCCTCCTTTGTTGAAGATAAGGTGTCCATAGGTATGTGGATTTATCTCTGGGCTTTCAATTCTGTTCCATTGATCTATATTTCTGTCTTTGTGCCAGTACCATACTGTCTTGATGATTGTGGCTTTGTAGTAGAGCCTGAAGTCAGGCAGGTTGATTCCTCCAGTTCCATTCTTCTTTCTCAAGATTGCTTTGGCTATTCGAGGGATTTTTTGTATTCCCATATAAATTGTGAAATTATTTGTTCTAGTTCTGTGAATACCATTGGTAGCCTGATAGGGATTGCATTGAATCTATAGATTGCTTTGGGTAGTATAGTCATTTTGACAATATTGATTCTTCCAATCCATGAACACGGTATATTTCTCCATCTGTTTGTGTCCTCTTTGATTTCTTTCATCAGTGTTTAATGGTTTTCTATGTATAGGTCTTTTGTTTCTTTAGGTAGATATACTCCTAAGTATTTTATTCTCTTTTGTTGCAATGGTGAATGGTATTGTTTCCTCAATTTCTCTTTCTGTTTTCTCATTGTTAGTGTATAGGAATGCAAGGGATTTCTGTGTGTTAATTTTATATCCTGCAACTTTACTATATTCATTGATTAGCTCTAGTAATTCTGGTAGAAGATCTTTAGGGTTTTCTATGTAGAGGATTCATGTCATCTGCAAACAGTGAGAGTTTCACTTCTTCTTTTCCTATCTGGATTCATTTATTCTTTTTCTGCTCTGATTGCTATGGCCAAAACTTCCAAAACTATGTTGAATAGTAGTGGTGAGAGTGGGCACCCTTGTCTTGTTCCTGATTTAGGGGAAATGCTTTCAATTTTTCACCATTGAGGGTAATGTTTGCTGTGGGTTTGTCATATATAGCTTTTATTATGTTGAGGTATGTTCCTTCTATTCCTGCTTTCTGGAGAGTTTTAATCATAAATGGATGTTGAATTTTGTCAAAGGCTTTCTCTGCATCTATTGAGATAATCATATGGTTTTTATCTTTCAATTTGTTAATGTGGTGTATTACATTGATTGATTTGCGGATATTAAAGAATCCTTGCATTCCTGGGATAAAGCCCACTTGGTCATGGTGTATGATTTTTTTTAATATGTTGTTGGATTCTGTTTGCTAGAATTTTGTTAAGGATTTTTGCATCTATTGTTCATCAGTGATATTGACCTGCAGTTTTTTTTTTGTGGCATCCTTGTCTGGTTGGAATTAGGGTGATGGTGGCCTCTAAGAATGAGTTTGGAGGTTTGCCTTCTGCAAATTTCTGGGAGTTTGAGTAAGATAGGTGTTAGCTCTTCTCTAAAATTTTTGGTAGAATTCAGCTGTGACACCATCTGGTCCTGGGCTTTTGTTTCCTGGAAGATTTCTGATTACAGTTTCAATTTCCTTGCTTGTGATGGGTCTGTTAAGATCTTCTATTTCTTTCTGGTTCAGTTTTGGAAAGTTATACTTTTCTAAGAATTTGTCCATTTCTTCCAAGTTGTCCATTTTATTGGCATAGAGCTGCTGGTAGTAGTCTCTTATGATCCTTTGTATTTCAGTGTTGTCTGTTGTGATCTCTCCATTTTCCTTTCTAATTTTGTTGATTTGGTTCTTCTCCCTTTGTTTTTTAATGAGTCTTGCTAATGGTTTGTCAGTTTTGTTAATTTTTTCAAAAAAACAGCTTTTAGCTTTGTTGATTTTTGCTATGGTCTCTTTAGTTTCTTTTGCATTTATTTCTGCCCTAATTTTTAAGATTTCTTTCCTTTTAGTAACCCTGGGGTTCTTCATTTCTTCCTTCTCTAGTTGCTTTAGGTGTAGAGCTAGGCTATTTATTTGACTTTTTTCTTGTTTCTTGAGGAAAGCCTGAAATGCTATGAACCTTCCCCTTAGCACTGCTTTTACAGTGTCCCATAGATTTTGGGTTGTTGTGTTTTAATTTTCATTCATTTCTATGCATATTTTGATTTCTTTTTTGATTTCTTCTATGATTTGTTGGTTATTCAGAAGCGTGTTATTTAGCCTCCATATGTTGGAATTTTTAATAGTTTTTTTTTTCCGGCAATTGAGATCTAGTCTTACTGCATTGTGGTCAGAAAAGATGATTGGAATGATTTCAGTTTTTTTTTTTAATTTGCCAAGGCTAGATTTATGGCCCAGGATGTGATCTATTCTGGAGAAGGTTCCGTGTGCACTTGAGAAAAAGGTGAAATTGATTGTTTTGGGGTGAAATGTCCTATAGATATCAATTAGGTCTAGCTGGTCCATTGTGTCATTTAAAGTTTGTGTTTCCTTGTTAATTTTCTGTTTAGTTGATCTATCCATAGGTGTGAGTGGGGTATTAAAGTCTCCCACTATTATTGTGATGTTGTTAATTTCCCCTTTCATACTCGTTAGCATTTGCCTTATATATTGCGGTGCTCCTATGTTGGGTGCATATATATTTATAATTGTTATATCTTCTTCTTGGATTGATCCTTTGATCATTATGTAGTGTCCTTCTTTGTCTCTTTTCACAGCCTTTATTTTAAAGTCTATTTTATCTGATATGAGTATTACAACTCCTGCTTTCTTTTGGTTTCCGTTTGCATGAAATATTTTTTTCCAGCCCTTCGCTTTCAGTCCGTATGTGTCCCTTGTTTTGAGGTGGGTCTCTTGTGGACAGCATATATAGGGGTCTTGTTTTTGTATCCATTCAGCCAGTCTTTGTCTTTTGGTTGGGGCATTCAACCCATTTACATTTAAGGTAATTATTGATAGGTATGGTCCCATTGCCGCTTATTTTGTTGTTTTGGGTTCGTGTTTATACAACCTTTCTGTGTTTCCTGTCTAGAGAAGATCCTTTAGCATTTGTTGAAGAGCTGGTTTGGTAGTGCTGAATTCTCTCAGCTTTTGCTTGTCTGTAAAGCTTTTGAGTTCTCTTTCACATCTGAATGCGATTCTTGCTGGGTACAGTAATCTGGGTTGTAGGTTATTCTCTTTCATCACTTTAAGTATGTCCTCCCATTCCCTTCTGGCCTGAAGAGTTTCTATTGATAGATCAGCTGTTATCCTTATGGGAATCCCTTTGTGTGTTATTTGTTGTTTCTCTCTTGCTGCTTTTAATATTTGTTCTCTGTGTTTGATCTTTGTTAATTTGATTAATATGTGTCTTGGAGTGTTTTGCCTTGGGTTTATCCTGTTTGGGACTCTCTGGGTTTCTTGGACCTGTGTAACTATTTCCTTCCCCATTGTAGGGAAGTTTTCAGCTATTATCTCCTCGAGTATTTTCTCATGGACTTTCTTTTTGTCTTCTTCTTCTGGGACTCCTCTGATTCGAATGTTGGGGCATTTCACATTGTCCCAGAGGTCCCCGAGGTTTTCCTCATTTCTTTTGATTCTTTTTTCTTTTTTCCTTTCTCCTTCATTTATTTCCACCATTTTATCTTCTACCTCACTTATCCTATCTTCTGCCTCCGTTATTCTACTGATGGTTCCCTCCAGAGTGTTTTTGATCTCATTTATTGCATTATTCATTTTTAATTGACTCTTTTTTATTTCTTCTAGGTCCTTGTTAAACATTCCTTGCATCTTCTCAATCTTTGTCTCCAGGCTATTTATCTGTAACTCCATTTTGTTTTCAAGATTTTGGATCATTTTTATTATCATTATTCTAAATTCTTTTTCAGGTAGATTCCCTATCTCCTCCTCTTTTGTTTGACTTGGTGGGCATTTTTCATGTTCCTTTACCTGCTGGGTATTTCTCTGCCTTTTCATCTTGTTTAGATTGCTGTGTTTGGAGTGGCCTTTCTGTATTCTGGTGGTCTGTGGTTCCTTTTTATTGTGGAGGTTTCTCCCAGTGGGTGGGGTTGGACGATTGGCTTGTCAAGGTTTCTTGGTTAGGGAAGCTTGCGTCGGTATTCTGGTGTGTGGAACTGGATTTCTTCTCTCTGGAGTGCAATGGACTGTCCTGTAGTGAGTTTTGAGATGGGTCTATTTGTTTGGTGTGACTTTGGGCAGCCTGTATGTTGACGCTCAGGGCTATGTTCCTGAGTTCCTGGAGAATTTGCATGGTATGTCTTGCTCTGGAACTTATTGGCTCTTGGGTGGTGGTTGGTTTCAGTGTAGGTATGGAGGCTTTTGGATGATCTCTTATTACTTAATGTTCCCTGTAGTCAGGAGTTCTCTGGTGTTCTCAGGTTTTGGGCTTAAGTCTCCTGCCTCTGGCTTTCGGTCTTATTCTTCCAGTAGCCTCAAGGCTTCTCCAACTATACAGCACTGATAATAAAACTTCTAGGTCAATGGTGAAAAGATTCTCCACAGTGAGGGACACCCAGAGAGGCTCACAGAGTTACATGAAGAAGAGAGAGGGAGGAAGGAGATAGAGATGAGCAGGAGGAGAAAAAGGGAGACTCAAGAGGAGAGAGACAGATCTACACAGTACTCTGTTCCGTAAGTGTTCTCCATAGCCCAGAATACCCACAGAGATTCACAGAATTGGATTGAGAAGAGAAGGGGGAGGGAGGAAATAGAGGTGATCTGGGGGAGAAAAAGGAGAGTCAAAAGGGGGAGAGAGTAATCATCACACTCCTGAGTAAAAATGGGTACTGAATATTGGATTCTTAAATGTCCAAAATTGATATCAAATACTGAAAAACAAAGATTAAAAATCTAGAGTAGAGGTTAGACTCTTAAAAATACAATATTAAGAACAAAAACAAAAACACAAAAAATTTAAGAAATATATATGAAGTTCGCTTTAAAAATAGGGTCTTTTTTTTTTTTTTTGCAAGGTTATAGTGAAATGAAAATGAAAATTAAGGAGTAATAGGGAATTTTAAAAGAAAATAAAAGAAAGAAAGTTAAAAAAAGAAAAAGAAGCAAAAAAAGGAAGAAAAAAATTTTGTAATTAAAAAAATAGTAAAAATATATCTAGTAATTTCTCTGGAGCTGTTGCAGGCAGTGTGGGTTTGGTTCAGTTTCAGATAGCTCCTTGTTCCAGCTTACACTTCTCCATATCTATAGGCCCCTTCCGGTGTAGTCTGTGTTAACTACAGGGATTTTAATCTGTTGCACCTGTCACTTCTGAAGCGGTTCCCTTTGTTTATTTGGCTTCTGTTTGCAGGTCTCTTCAGTGTCTAATTTCCACCCTGACACAAGTGGGCGGAGGTGGACTCTTGTTCAGGTTGGCTTGTTCAGTCGTGCTGTGGGGAGGGAGGGGCCCTGCAGACAAACGTCACTGGCCTGTGTGGGGAGCACTCGCAGTGTCCTGGCCTCACTGGGTTTGCCCCCGCTCGCGGCGTGTGTGCTTTCCCCGTCTACACTGCTCAGGCTCCAGGCTGCTCTGCAGGGAGCGGGCCCTGCGTTGCGTGCGGTTCCCGTTTTTGGGTCCTCCACAAAAGCGCGGAATCGGTTGGGCCTGCGTTTTGTGCCTTCCCCACCCGAGCAGCTCAGTCAGCCAGGAGCTTGACAAGTGCACTCTCCCCGGGTGTGGTGCGCCTCATCCCCTCCGTGGGCCCAGCATCAGTTTCCGGGCGCGCTGGTCGGGTGCATGCACCTTGTGTCTGTTCTGGGGAGCTGGCCTCTAGCCGCGACCCTCCCGGCGGATGTCGACTATCCAGAATATCAGGAAATCTTTGGTTAGAAACTGGGAACCTGTTTGCAGTTTGGTAGGGGTGCCGTCTCTGGGGCTGAGTTTGCCCCTTTCCCCTCCCCCCTGCCTCCTGCCTCCGGCGGGGGATGGGCCGGTCTGCCCCCGGCTAGCTCTTCTGTGGAATTGCTCAGTCCTTCCCCTGGAGAAGGCAATGGCAACCCACTCCAGTATTCTTGCCTGAAAAATCCCATGGACTGAGGATCCTGGTAGGCTACAGTCCATGGGGTCACAAAGAGTTGGACACGACTGAGCGACTTCACTTCACTTCACTTCCTTTGTTCCTAAGCACTGCCGCTGGCTCCTCTCCGTTCAGCCCCCACTTGCTGGTGGTGGATGCAAGCTTCTGGGGTACTTTACTGCTGGGAGTTGCTTTTAGGCATGTAATCTGTGGCTTTTATTTATTTTTCCTCCCAGTTAGGTTGCCCTCTTAGATTCGAAAACTTCCCCCAGACCCGCCAGTGAGAGGGTTTCCTGGTGTTTGGAAACTTCCTCTATTAAGACTCCCTTCCCAGGACGGGTCTCCATTCCTATCTCTTTTGTCTCTCTTTTTATCTTTTATATTTTGTCCTACCTCCTTTCAAAGACAATGGGCTGCTTTTCTGGGCGCCTGAAGTCCTCTGCTAGCAATCAGAAGTTGTTTTGTGGAGTTTGCTCAGTGTTCAAATGTTCTTTCGATGAATTTGTAGGGGAGAAAGTGGTCTCCCTGTCCTATTCCTCTGCCATCTTAGCTCCTCCCCCCTAGTTTCTACCTTATTTGGCATTGAATCCAGGGAATTTCTTCATCAAATTGTGTATTATTTATTTATAAAAAGTACTCTATAATTTTAAGGTACAAATGTCACAGTCAGACCTGACTGTTATCTTAGTTATGCTATCTGAAGTAATATGGTGTGTATATGTGTATATATATATATATATATATATATATATATGTATATATATATATATATGCTGCTGCTGCTAAGTCGCTTCAGTCATGTCTGACTGTGCGACCCCAGGGACAGCAGCCCACCAGGCTCCCCCATCCCTGGGAGTCTCCAGGATTGCCTTCTTCAATATGTATATATATATGTAATTGGTATATGGTATAATATGGTATTATCTATGTTTATAATTGATTTTTTCAGTTATGAGACAGATCACAAATTTAAAAATGTTAAAAAATGTTGAAGTGGGTATGTCTTAAAGTTAAAATGCAGAAATCGTTTAAATAATTAGAGTATACATGCAGATTGTAAATATATGTTTATATATATATGTTGTTTTTTTCTCTTCTTCCCTTCTGTGTTCTCATCTATAAGAAACATTCCTTTCCAGTTGTTAGCATAGCACTCTCAGGTAGAAAATTAGCTACATCTGAAGAGGGACCATTTATTTATTCAGCAAATAATCATTTTTTTGCCACTAATCACCATACGAGAATGCTGGCATATATATACATATATATGTGTAAATATATCTCTATCTATCTATATAGTGTTAGGTCATATATAGTGATGGCAAGAGTTCCTGTGACAAGGAACAAATAATAATAAATAATAACATACAATAATAATAAGTAGAACAAATGATTACATTATGCAGCAAGTGCTTAAATAGAGACAAATATGTAGCTGAAAGTAGCTGAAAGAGTGTGACTGACTTCCTGGAGGAGAATAGGAACTTTACAGAATGGGTAGTTTGAAGCTATACCTAAATGAATGAGTAATTATTTGCTAAGTTCATACTCAACACATTTCCAAAAGCAAATTGTGAAATACATACAATGCAACAAAATAAGCAATAGAAAGATAATTCTGTATGATTAGACAATAAAGTTCAAATAATAAAAGGGAACCAGAGGAGGGAAACTCTGAATGCAAAACTATTTGCCATAAAGTTCTACACAGTTGTCCATTCTGTGTGTGTGTGTGTGTGTGTGTGTGTGTGTGTTAGTCGCTCAGTTGTGTCTGACTCTTTGTGACCCCATGGACTGTAGCCCGCTAGGCTCCTCTGTCCATGGAATTTTCCAGGCAAGAATACTCAGTGTGTTACCATTTCCTCCTCCAGGGGATCTTCCCAGCTCAGGGATTGAGCCCACGTGTTTCCTGCATTGGCAGGTAGATTCTTCACCATCTGGGCCACCAGAGAAGCTACCTACATGATTAAGTGTTATAAAATTCTCATGTATACATCTGGGTAAGCAGGGGATCATGGAATGGTAAGACCATCTGTTTTCAATAACAAATCCAGTGGTTGTATGCAGAATGGATTGAGAGTCGGGGGAGAATGCAAGACTAGGTGTAGAGAAGCCAAGAAAACCAATTGGGAAGCCCTTGGGATAGGTTTGCATGGCTAGTGGCAATGGTGCTATTCCCTATACAGTTAGGGAATAGATTTTGGTTCCAGTTGATCAGGACTGCTTTCACTTCTGCTGTGTTTCCCCCTCAATGGTCATACTTTTGTGTTGTTGTTCAAAAGATATTGCTAGGGGGACCACAGATCTGATATTTTAATATCTTGTACATTATATTTTGGATATAACCTCAAGGACTATACTGCTTGTGAGAGGTCAAATTTCTCAAGGTTTTGTCAACTCTGAATTTGTACCAGAAGATCTTGAGTCTGCTTTTTGATCCCCTGAAAAGAGATGAATACTTTGACTTAGCTTCTGAAATTATGAGAGGTGTGCACACCTTCATATTCTAATTGCCAAGAAGTTATGACTTGGTGATGTGGTACTTTTGTTATAATTTCACTTTTAATAACTTGTTATGACCTAAGCAGACACCTCTCAAGGGAAAGGAAAATATAGATACTGACTGTCAGGACTGTACAACAAGCAACATAATGTGATTTCAGATCAGGAGATTCACCACAAAAATTGGTTAATGATATCAAGGTGGGACAGGCCTAAAAGGAGTTGGGTTAAAAGTCCCACATAGTTCCTTTAAAAGGTGATTTTTCTAGTCATCCACCCTTCTCCTCAGCATTCTGCCTCTGTTCTTCTTTGATGCTTTCCTTCATAAATGTAAGTGTGCCTATACTGAATATAAATTGTGAAAAAGTTATATGAGTTTAAAGTATTAATGATTTGTTAGGCCCTTATTTTCAAACAGCCAAAAAAAAAAAAAAAAAAAGATCATTATGAAAGAAAAAAAGAATCACACAAAAATTTTATGACAAAAGTGCCTCTGTTTAATGATTTGTAAAAGAAGTAGGAAGCATTTTCAGTGAAAACTGCTAATTATTTTGGTTTTCCATAATGAAAACCTGTGATGATGTTTAAATGTCTCTGTTCATTAGTTTACTCTGTTACATCGGCACATTTGTTTACTTTGTCTATTTTCTCACTTTTCTGCATGAAATAAGAGCAGTATCATGATAAGTTTAATGTTTTTGGGAAGTGATGGCAATAATGTCTTGACTGTGAGAACTGATGACTTAAACTTGTGTTACTTCAGAATGAGAAGGAAGTCATCCTTTTGGTCTGGTATTTCATTTATCATCATGTATCTTGGAAGATGTTTCTTTATTCTGTTTTGTCAGAAACATCCACAAATCAAATAACTATTGATATACTCTTGGTGACTTATGTCTAGAAATAAATTTAAAGGTTACTGAAGAAATTAACCTTGGTAACAATTGTTTTTGCCATGCTAATGGCTCTTAAGGAATGATTTAATTGTACATGTCTTTGGAAGGCTTCTCAATGACATTGCCGGTCAAACAGGAAAAGGGACGAGGTTCTAAGGTCAAACACCAGAAACAGCATGTTCCTGTCATGCTCAGAGTTCAAGAGTTTTTGGAGCCCAGCTTTTTCTCTCTTTTTTTTTTTGGACCATATTTCTTTGTTTTGTTTGTCCTGTATAAAAAAGGATCCCAATATAAAGCTATAAAGAAGGGGAGAACAAGGGACATACCCCTTGGTATAAGGACACAGGATAAGGATAAGCCTCAAAAGGGTGGGAGGGGAATGTCGTTAAGGCAGTAAAATATTGTCTGTAAAAAGTTGGAGGAGGAGTCGCCACAGCTTCAGAGGTGAAGGCAGAGGTTGCCTTCTCAGTGGTGGGGCTCTCCACTCAAGTGTTCAAAGGAAGGGAAATTTGGTGGTCTCTCGCCTTGGTTCTGTTCCAGCCATTCCGTTGCTCACTCTTCGTCACCTTCTGCCTTGTGTAGATAAGGGTGCTGCAGCGCTCGGAAGGCAGAGATTCACTTGTGTGGGTTAAAACTCAGCATCTCCAGCAGCAGCTGTGCTCCAGATTCCTCCAGCTCAGGGACCACGGACTGCACTGGCCGGGGCCCTCTGTGGCGGAAAAGGCTTCTCGGGGTAGAGACACATCTCGGGGCCAGTCATCCTCTGGGGACAGTCCGATCAGGTCAAAGATTTTACCTAACTGGTCAGCTTCAGAGTTTCCACAGAAGAGAGGCTTTTGACGAAACATCTCTGCGAAGATACAGCCAACGATCCACATGTCCACGGGTGTTGCATATGTAGACTGAAACAGAACTTCTGGAGCGCGATACCAGAGTGTGACAACCACAGGGCTAAGTGCCATCTGGTAGCTGTAGATTCTGGCCAGGCCAAAGTCAGCCAGCTTGACTGTCCCACCACTTGTCACCAGAATGTTCTCTGGCTTCAGGTCTCGGTGAACAATGCAGTTGGCATGAAGGAAATCCAGGCCTTTCAGAAACTGGCGCACCAGATCCTTGATGGTCTCCATTGGCAAGCCTGGTGGGGGTGCCTTGTCCAGATACGTCCTGAGGTCTTGGTCCACATGCTCAAACACGAGGGTCACTTTGGTCTCCCGGTCAGTTTGGGCTGTTGCACAGGCATCCATGAGCCTGACAACACTGGGATGCTCAAAAGCCTCCAGACACCGCAGTAAGGCCACCTCCCGAACGGCGCTGATGGGCAGGCCCCTTCCAGCACCTCCTCCATTGGGGACTCTTACACTCTTGAGGGCCACAAAGTGGCCACTGTGGGGGTCACGGGCCTTGTACACTGTCCCATAGGCACCGACACCAATTTCAGCCACTGGCTCATATCGGGAGGTAGCCATTCTCAGGCCAGGGGAGAGCCTCGCCCCGTGTCAGGAGCTGCGGGGTCGGCCCGTTATCCAGACCCCGGAGCCGGTTCCTGCAGCGCCATACACTCGAGGTCTGTCCTGGACAGCTGGACGCTATGGGCCCGACCACAGACACAGGCCGCAGGCTAGGGCGGCCCCCTTTACCCCCACCCTCACCATATGACCAGCTGCCAAAGAGGCGCACGGAAATCGGAGGGGCGGGGCGAACCCCAGCTCTTTCTTAAATTTGATTAGAATAGGGATTGTGAATTCATGGACCTTCTTCCACACCCCCTCCCCCTTTGCCTGTTGTCTGCTTTGCCGTTGCTTATGCTTACTTACTGCTTCTCGATTTCTCCGCATAAGCCCTTTAGTATGTGGCAGAGGTATGCAGGGGCATTTACAGCTGGGCTCCTAAAAGTTCCTGCCTGTGTCACACTGCTGCAGATTAGGTGTGCTGATTGATCTTTTACCTAGAGTGCAAGGCTCTGTACCTGTCCAACTGGTTCTGTCTGCCCTCATCAGCATCTTCTCACCCCTCACCCTCGTGCAAATCAGGTGTGTGTGTGTGCTGCCTGACGCAGTATCACAGTGGGCAGACCCTCATCTGCCTTGGAAGGTGTGCCAGCCAGGTAATCCTGTGGCCTCAGGCTTCTGACCTTGTTTCTTAGTTTAGAAAGTCGTATTGACTCTATGGTGTTTATTCTGAAATTTGTGGACAGAGAAAAGTCCTCCTTCTCATCAGGTCCTTTGAGAAATGGCAATACTAGCAATCATGGAAAAATAAAATTAGATAGTAAATTCCTCTGGAATTGGCTAGATAAAAATAGAGGTGGAATACGGAATACCTATTTTGTGCTGTGCTTTTTCATAGAAGTCTTGTTGAAGTTCCTTTATGTTTGCTGTCTGTCTCTTCACTTTGCCACCCTGTTTGCTGGACGGCTCTCCTCTCCTATTTGCTAGGCTGCTTGCTATTTTACACATTTGGCATCATCCCAATTTAGGCTGTCTCTGGGAGGGCCTGAGATTTCTGCAGGTACGATGGCAATGCAAGTGGTAAGGAAGGAAACGGAATGACTGCAAGTCATGATGGAGAAAATGCACAGAGAAAGACTTTAAGGAGGGATTATTTTTCTTGGATGATGCCGTTTCTCCATCTGCCTAGGAGTCATCTATTTTCCCTCTTCTTATTAAATATTCACATAGTCACTATGGATGGCTAATGTGATATTTTCCATTTTGAAACATATAAAATTGTATTCTAACAGAAGAAGAAAACTTCCTTCTAGAGATTTCAGAACACCAGTGGTACTTCCAAGATATTTTATAAAAAACACACCTGTCTCGTCCTCACTGACTTACTGTTGAACAGTCCGTCCCATTGCTCAGCTGTGCCTTTCCCCTGTGGCCTCATTCTCGGGCACACACTCTATGCAGTGAGAGTTTCTCACTCTATGCAGTGAGAACACAGCGCCTGAAGCTCTGGGAACATGGTCCTTAAGTTAATGATCTTAGAGAAAACACGAATGCCCTCACAGAAAGTCTTCACAAACGTTCTGGAGGCATTTTTGACTGTCCTGCCTCGGGGCATGTACTCCTTTCCTGGGCTGTGTCAGCCTCCCCCGGATCAAAGAGGATGAATTAAAGAGGATTATGGCAGGGAAAACGACTCCCCCAAGGAAAAGCATACTGGGCAGATAGACAAAGGTCTATTTCAATAAACATGATAAAAATTTAGCTAGCTGAGGGAGGTTATTAGGAAATAAATTAGGTAGGAAAAACTTAAGTCTGACTTAGCAGCTGATGCAAGGGTGATTTTGTCCTGGGTTGTTCTCTGTCCTACTGTAATGAAGACTCTTTCGGGCTCACAGTTTTATAAGCTTCCAAGTGGGAACATTTCTTTTATCTAATATGAAATATGTAAATAACATTTTCCCTTTATATTTATTGAGTAGACTTTTTTCCCCTCTAAGGCAGTGATCTTCATTATAGAAAAGTAGTAGATTAGTAATTTCAAATTTAGATAACACAGAATTATTAATTTTGTTTAATTCCTGAAGGCTAGAAAAGCAGATTGATACAAAATGAGAAAATATGTCTTGACAATTTTTAATAGTGAATGAGTATAGCCTTCATCAGTACTATAAAGGCAGCTAATTAATAGCTAGTTAATAGTTATGTATATTTATAAATGTCTAAGTGTTTTAAAAAGTTTCACTAGAATGTAACCATCCTTGTGGAGCCAGGCAACACCTAATACATACATGCACACACACACTCACTCTCATTCACATGGCTCAGAGTGAGTGCTTTTCTTGAAAGGAAGAGAAAAGAAATAGCTTTGTTCCTCAGTTCTCTGGGAAGAAGATTACTGAGACAGGAGGATGAGGTTGCAGTGACTGAGTTGCTCTGGGAGGGTTATGGAGTAGAGAGAGATGGCTAAAATTTTCCATCCCTCAACAGTGTCACTGTAACTTCTAGGAGTCATAAACATAAAATTTGAAAAGCAGGGAGATAAAAATCAGTGATGGGATTCAAATCACTTTATTGCATTACTCACAACTAATTCCGTGAGATGGATCCTCATCTGTGGTTTTCATATATAGTGTTAGACACTTAGTCGTGTTCGACTCTTTGCGACCCCATGGACTGTAGCCCACCGGGCTCCTCTGTCCATGGGGTTCTGAGTGGGTTGTCATTCCCTTCTCCAGGGGATCTTCCCAACCTAGGGATTGAACCTGTGTCTCTTGCATTGCAGGCAGATTCCTTACTGTCTGAGCCACCAGGAAAGCCCTGTGTGTATAGAGGGTGATGCTAATAATATTTGACAGTTGATATGACATAGGCACGCAACCAGCACTGCCAGAGAGAGCAGACTCAACTGTAAAGATCTGGAACACCTCACAGGTATGTTTCAGCTGGCTATCATCCCTGTACACCCACATGCAAAGTTATGAATAATTTCTATTAATAAATATTTTATCTGTCAAAATAATCTATTTCCATTTCAGTCTGTTTTATTTATGTCAAAATGATCACTAGTAAGAAGTTTTATTGGGAATTTTGTAGTTTTCTAGCTATTGAAAGCATACATGTATAAATTATCATTAGATATTCTACCTAAAGACTATATCTTTTTGGAACATTAATTATCTAACTAACTAACTAATGGTTATCATTAAGTCTGTAAACATTTCTAGGCTCCTAGTGTGAGCCAAGCAATGTGTTGGTTTTTGGGTATACAACAAAAAAGGACAAGGTTGGTACCCTGTGGACCTTATAGCTTCACTGGAGAGATAGATAACAGATGATTCCAAAGCAGAGTAATGAAGTTTGGTTTGAGGAAGTGCAGGGGGCTATGAAAGCAGTGAGGAGTGGCATGTAGCACACAGCTGGGGTCAAGGGAGACTTCCTGGGAGAGGAGATAGCTAAACTGAGACCAAAGGATGCATCAAGAAATGGGAAGGATGGAGGAAAGGAGCAATGGGAAAATACTGGTTCAAGCATGTGTAAAGTCCCAGAAATTGAGGACAAAATATCTTTAATAACCCAAAATGGCTTAGTATAGCTTGGTTTATGCCTCTCTGCCTTTGCTCATGCTGTCTTTTTGAACTGGGTTGTCCTTTCTCTTCTCATTCACTGGGAATATCTACATGTATTTCAGAATTTGGATCAAATATTTTCTCATCAAAATTTCATGGATCCTCTGTGTAGAGCTGAGGAGTGTATCCAGGATACAGTTTTCTCATATTGGCTGTGACTCTTGATGCCTCATTTAGCTTGTGCATTATTTGAAGGTAGGAGCATTATCATTTCCATGTTGGCACCTTGAGTAATGCTATCACAGCACGGATGTTAAGAGTTCAATGCACCTCTCATCCCTTATTGTTTTTATTACTCTCTTCCAATATTTCTAATAAACTACATTGAGGAAGTTTATGAGGGACAGATTGTATGCATGCTCAGTTGTGTCTTACTCTTTGTGACCCCATGGGCTGTAGACCACCAAGGCTCCTCTGTCCATGGAATTTTCCAGGCCAGAATACTGAAGTGGGTTGTCATTTCCTACTCCAGGGGGTCTTCCCAATCCAGGGATTGAACCTGCCTCTCTTGCATCTCCTGAGTGGGCTAGTGGCTTTACCACTAGCACCACTGAATTGGAAATGAGGTTTTTGGAAGTGCACTAATTTTGCACTCTGTACCTGGCCTCACTTTATCACCCAGTTACAGATAACTAGTCAATAAACCACAGGGTTGGACACAGGTAGTGAAAGAAAGCCCACAGCACATGACAAGAAGTGAGGGGCCAAACTTTCTGCCCAGTAAAACATGAATGCCAGGAATGTCAATCAGTATCAATAAATTTCAGGCTCTGACAAGTTCTATTAGTCATTCCTCCTTCCCATGCTAAAAAGACTATTGCAAACAAATTTTCTCAGCATCTGTAACCATGTATACACATAGTAACTGAAAATCTGCAAGTTCTATTCAAGCAAAAGTTGGATGACTGTCTAACAGAAATATTGTACACTGTTGGATGGATGATTGAATCAATTATTTAAATGTGCCATTGAACCCTGAGAATCTATGTTCCTTTATATTTGGCATTCATTTCACCTGAAATTATTCAGTATCCTTGGGATTTGGTAGGTCTGGACCAGGGATTATTTCAGTTCACAGAGAGGGACAAGGCCAATGAGGAAATTCTGTTGCTCTTAGGTTTGTTTTCTTTCACTCAGTATTTGACCTTGCTGCAAGACTGATGTCGATTGGTTGCAAATTGTAACCCAAAACTGTAGGCCAAAACCAATGTGATTATTGCTTAATGAGAATCTGTGAGTCCTCTGGTGCATTGGCTATGACCTGGTGACCACCAAGCTGTAGGACTGAAACTTTAGTTGGTATCTTTATTAGGTATGATCTCTATAAACTATCAGAGAAGGCACTGGCAACCCACTCCAGTACTCTTGTCTGAAAAATCCCATGGATGGAGGAGCCTGGTGGGCTGCAGTCCATGGGGTCGTGAAGCGTCAGACACGACCGAGCAACTTCACTTTCACTTTTCACTTTCTTGCACTGGAGAAGGAAATGGCAACTCACTCCAGTGTTCTTGCCTGGAGAATCCCAGGGACGGGGGAGCCTGGTGGGCTGCTGTCTACGGGGTTGCAGAGTCGGACACGACTGAAGTGACTTAGCAGCAGCTATGAACTATTGGGGCTTCACAGGTGGTGCAGTGGTAAAGAATACACCAGCAGGAAATGCAGGAGACATGGGTTGGGAAGATCCCCTGGAGTTGGAAATGGCAATCTACCCCAGTACTCTTGCCTGGAAAATTTCATGGACAGAGGAGCCTGCTGGGCTACAGTCCATGTGGTTGCAGAGTCAGACATGACTGACTGTCTGTTAGACAGTCAGTCATGTCTGATTGAATGAGTTTGCATGCACTATAGACTGTCACTCTTGGATAATGCCTATCATGATTTTGGAGAGTAATCTGAATCTCGATCATTTGCCTGAAAAATACAGGGAGAACAATAATTCTTAAAATAAAGCATGTTTAATGAAGATAGGATAAATGACCTCATTGATTGGTGTGAACTTAGCAAACAATTTTGGGTGTAGCAGGATGTGAATACTGTAGGAAGGAGTGCTGAGTCTCTTACCTTGAAGCTGTGTAGCAAGCACACATTTCTTCTTGCTTATTTCCTTGTATATTTATTTATAACACTTTTATTTAGGATGAATTGACAGATACTGAGGGAAATTGTGGGAGGAGGTGGTAGAGGGACCAGTTAAAGTGCACAGTCCAACTTCTGTGCACTTTGTGTAACCCTGCCAACCAGTAAAATATGAATTTGATATTTGCCTTTGTTTTTTACTGAGAAGAATGATTCTCAATCTTTATATTGCAAAGTTTATTTTAATTTTATTTATTAGAGCAATAGTTGATATTTTCTTGGTACCATTAATTCAATAATTCATGGAGGAGTTTTAGATTTGTTGGTCATACTACTGTAAATAGAATTATAATGGAAGGGCTAAAAGATTACAATACATTGTGGCTAAAATCTGTAATAACATCATTTTATAGGAAATATATAAAGTGATATATAGCTTTTAACATTGGATTAACAAATAAATACATTGTTTCACACAAATTTCTAGTCAGGAAGTTGAAATTTAGCAATTTTGAGGCAATAGAATTAAAAAAGATTGACACATTTATTACTGGATAATTATATAACCAGATGTTCAATACCAAAGTCAGATTGATTGTATTCTTTGCAACCAAATATGGAGAAGCTCTATACAGTCAGCAAAAATTAGACTAGGAGCTGACTGTGGCTCAGATCATGAACTCCTTGTTGCTAAATTCAGACTTAAGTTGAAGAAAGTAGGGAAAACCACTAGACCATTCAGGTATGACCTAAATCAAATCCCTTAAGATTATACAGTAGATGTGAGAAATAGATTTGGGGATTAGATCTGACAGAGTGCCTGAGAACTATGGTTTGAGGTTCATGACACTGTATAGGAGGCAGTGATCAAGACCAACCCCAAGAAAAAGAATTGCAAAAAGGCAAAACGGTTGTCTGAGGAGGCCTTACAAATAGCTAAGAAAAGAATAGAAGCTAAAGGCAAAGGAGAAAAGGAAAGGTATACCCATTTGAATGCAGAGTTCCAAAGAATAGCAAGGAGAGATAAGAAAGCCTTCCTCAGCGATCAGTGCAAAGGAATAAAGGAAAACAACAGAATGGGAAAGGTTAGAGATCTCTTCAAGATAATTAGAGATACCAAGGGAACATTTCACACAAAGACGGGCTCGATAAAGGACAGAAATGGGATGGACCTAACAGAAGCAGAAGATATTAAGAAGAGGTGGCAAGAAGACACAGAAGAACTATACAAAAAAGATCTTCACGACCCAGATAATCACGATGGTGTGATCACTCACCTAGAGCCAGACATCCTGGAATGTGAAGTCAAGTGGGCCTTAGGAAGCATCACTACGAACAAAGGTAGTGGAGGTGATGGAATTCCAGTTGAGCTATTTCAAATCCTGAAAGATGATGTTGTGAAAGTGCTGCACTCAATATGCCAGCAAATTTGGAAAACTCAGCAGTGGCCACAGAATTGCAAAAGGTCAGTTTTCATTCCAATCCCAAAGAAAGGCAATGCCAAGGAATGCTCAAACTATGGCATAATTGCACTCATCTCAAAGTAATAGCAAAGTAATGCTCAAAATTCTCCAAGTCAGGCTTCATCAGTATGTGGACCTTGAAGTTCCAGATGTTCAAGCTGGATTTAGGAAAGGCAGAGGAACCAGAGATCAAATTGCCAACATCTGTTGGATCATTGAAAAAGCAAGAGAATTCTGGAAAAACATCTACTTCTGCTTTATTGGCTATGCCAAAGCCTTCAACTGTGTGGATCACAATAAACTGGAAAATTCTTAAAGAGATGGGAATACCAGACCACCTGATCTGCCTTCTGAGAAATCTGTATGCAGGTCCAGGAGCAACAGTTAGAACTGGGCATGGAACGACAGACTGGTTCCAAGTCGGGTAAGGAGTATGTCAAGACTGTATATTGTCACCCTGCTTATTTAACTTACATGCAGAGTACATCATGTGAAATGCTGGTCTGGATGAAGCACAAGTTGGAATCAAGATTGCTGGGAGAAATATCAACAACCTCAGATATGCAGATGACACGACCCTTATGGCAGAAAGCGAAGAAGAACTAAAGAGCCTCTTGATGAAAGTGAAAGAGGAGAGTGAAAAAGTTGGCTTAAATCTTAACATTCAGAAAACTAAGGTCATATCACCTGGTCCCATCACTTCATGGTAAATAGATGGGGAAACAATGGAAACAGTGACAGATTTTATTTTTGGGGGCTCCAAAATCACTGCAGATGGTGATTGCAGCCATGAAATTAAATGATGCTTGCTCCTTGGAAGGAAAGCTATGATCAACCTAGATAGCATATTAAAAAGCAGATACATTACTTTGCCAACAAATGTACGAATAATCAAAGCTATGGTTTTTCCAGTGGTCATATATGAATGTGAGAGTTGGACTATAAAGAGAGTTGAGCACCAAAGAATTGATGCTTTTGAACTGTGGTGTTGGAGAAGACTCTTGAGAGTCCCTTGGACTGCAAGGAGATCCAACCAGTCCATCCTAAAGGAAATCAGTCCTGAATATACATTTGAAGGGCTGATGCTGAAGCTGAAACTCCAATATTTTGGCCACCTGATGTGAAGAACTGACTTATTTGAAAAGACTGTGATGCTGGGAAAGTTTGAAGGCAGGAGAAGAAGGGGACGACAGAGATGGTTGGTTGGGTGGCATCACTGACTCAAAAGACATGAGTCTGTGTAAACTCTGGGAGTTGGTGATGGACAGGGAGGCCTGGTATGCTGTGGTCCATGGGGTTGCAAAGGGTCAGACATGACTGAGCTATGAACTGAACTGAACTGAATTATATAACCTTGTAAAGTTTAAGGCTCTTGCTTCCTATTTTTTAAAAAAAAATGTTATATAAAAAATATTTTTTCAGAAAAATGGAAAACTCTCTGGCTTGTTATCTTTTGTAGTATATTGTCCCCCATGGTCTCATTTAAGTATTTTCCTGATTGACTGTATTGAAATTGCTTCAGCAAACTTGCCAGGTAATAACTTTTCACTGACTGATGATAATACATGAAGAAAAGTTCTTTATTGCATTTATCTCTACTCTATTATTTGTGCAATTATGAAAATATCTTTCTATTGTAAAGTATAACACTCATATGAACAAGTACAAAATACATCAAATTATAGTAAAATAAATTATTATAAAGCAAACATCTCTGTAACATATTCTAGGTCCAAAAAATAAAATATTAAGAGCTTTCAAAAAGCTGATCCTCTAAGATAATTCCTCCTAGTAAAAGGGTATCACTAAAATGACTCTTGTGATTAAAATGCCGTGGCATTTCTTTCTTATTTAACCACCTATGTATGCATTCTGTAACAATACAGTTTTTGAAATTTATATAAATGGAAACGTACTGCAAGTAATAATTTTTTGCCTTGTTCTTTTGTTATTATCATCTTTAAGATTCTTTGATCTTTTACTTTGTTTTGAGAAACTTTGTTTTCCACGTGAAATAATTGTCAGGATTGCTTGGGATTTAGTTTTATGTGTCGTTAGCAGGTATGGGTCTCACCTCTTTTCTTCCCAAGTTTTGTTCCTCTTGTTGACTGTTTTAATGCATAGTTACAAAGAGATTCTCACTTAACTGTCATGATCCTGTTTCATTTTCAGAGGAGTTTTGAGTGCTGTTTTTTCTACCTATTGGATTATCATATAAATTTATCGAGTGAAAAGATTTTGAACAGAAGGAAAAGGAATAGATGCTGCCCTTTAGAATGATTGAATAAACTTACTAGAGAAGCATATGGTATGAAGTATGGCATGAAAGGAGCTGACTGATAAAAACATGATTTCAGGGAAAAGGGCATCTGTTTACAGTTTCAAGAAGAGAATCAACAAAGGAAGAAAAACAGTTGGCATCTTCATATATAGTAACCTTTTGGCTGTGTTGCTTGGAAAATTCAGTATTATGACAAAGCAATTGCAAATTTATGACAGAGCAAGAGAAATAGGTAATTTTGATTGAAGGATTTTCTGCATAGAATCCTTATAGATAAGGAATGTTATTGTACATATATTATATAAAAAGAGAAAAGTAAGAGCAGGTTTTTATTTTTCAACAAGGGCAATCCTACTGTTGACAGCAACTTGATTCCCCAGATCCAAGATATTTCTCCCCACAAATATTTCACCTACATGTTTCAAGATACTTTGTGGGGAGTCTCAGAATAAAGATTTAGCCAACAATTTGTTTCGTGAAGTCAATGATAAAAGTGATGTGAATATGAAGGAAAAAAAAAAATGATGTTGGAATTCACTGGGAGTATTAAGGGCAAAATAAAACATGATCTTCCATTAAAATAAAGTTATTGTTAATTAAATTCCAACTTACTCTTTTTATTCTCTAAATTTAAACGTGGAACAACTATTCACCAAGTCCCTCAAGGTGGAAATAAAGAATGATCTGAGAATTGCCTTCTTTAGCTTACATACTCTCAGCTATCAAATTCTGTTGCTTCTTTCTCTTAAACATTTTTTCAGTTAGAATATCTCTTTTTTCCCTTCCTCATTGTTACTAACTCAGTTTATGGAAGCATTTCTCATCTATTTGATTTGAAATTATTTTTTGCTTCCTCTTTTTAAGATTCTTTTTCCTAGGCATTTCCAGAGGGAAATTCTAAAACTAATCTTAGATTGTTATTTTTTTGTTTAAAATCAATGTCTCCTGTTTAAATTCCCTCTTGACCTTTGGGATAAAGTCCAGTTTTGATCTTAGCTGTACAAACAAGATTGATCTCTTTTCACTTCCCCACATATACCTAATTGTCAGCCATCTCAAAGGATGTATACCCTGGTCTTTCTTGCCTTAGTGCCATTATATATCCCTTTAATTTGAACATCCTCATCTTCTTTTTCACTAGACTAATTCTTACTTATTTAAGGTTGAAATCAAGTGACTTCAGGTAATCTGTTAGTTACTCACATTGTCTTAAGAGAGCTCCCTTTACCTTTTACATTTCCTGTGTGTGTGTGTACTAAGTCACTTTAGTCGTGTCTGACTCTTTGTGACCCTACGGACTGTGGCCCGCCAGGCTCCTCTGTCCATGGGATTCTCCAGGCAAGAATACTGGAGTGGGTTACCATGCCCTCCTCCAGGGGATAGTCCAGACCCAGGGATCGAATCTGCATCTCCTGCAGTTCCTGCATTGCAGGCTGATTCTTTACCTCTGAGCCACGGGGAAAGCCCACATTTCCTATAGTTATATCAATTATAGGGTCTTTATAACATTACTAATACTGTGTGTTCCTGAATGCCTGTCTCTGCCATTTGTCTGTGAGCTTCATGAGGTCAACTTGTATTTCCAGTGTTGGGATTCTATATGAGGTATGACAGGTACTCATGCAGGAATTGGGTAAATGCTTGGAAACAGAAGCATCCCAAAGCAGGAGGAACAGACCTTTCCAACCAGAGGCAGGTTGCCCCTGAGCCCTTTACAGATCAGCCTTATTATCCCAATTCATAGAAACTTAACTAGTTTTATTTTTTTCTTTGTTTCACTATATATTTTTCCCTTTCTGGTATTGCTTGGTTTACCTAAGCAGGTCCCCTGCTCAGACTGTTATAATTGAAATTGTTGAAATTGTTAAAGCATTTGGAAATGAGCCATGCTTATATGTAACATTCTCAAGGATTATAATAATTCACATATGATGTTACTTTTATTACAGAAAATATTTTAACATAATCATATAAATCACTATCACTTATATTGTAATTTTATCATCTAAGTTAATTTCTAGAGCTATGCAACATTTTAAATTATTTTTTTCATATTTTTCAGTGCTGGGATATTATAAAGAATTAATTTTGTGCTTTTTATTTATAAAGGCCAGAAAACAGTCTTCAGAAATTGATATTAGGAGTTTTTACATAGAGATATTCCCCTTCATAGTCATATAAATGTTTCCCTTTTACTTTCTTTATATTTTACTGGAGTGTCACTTTTGTTGCATACTCGCTTTTTTTTGTTTTGATATTCAATATCAAAAGAAATATTTTCTCTAAAAGCTGAAAAAAAAAGCTTAAAAATTTCCACTATAAGGCAAATTTAGATTTGTTTGGTTTTTCTAATCAGCTTTTTCTAAAATTATTAGTAGTAACCAAAAATTCATTCAAAATATTGTGGAGAGCTCAAATTCAAATTATGTTTATATTCTGTCAAAGACCACGATCTGCTCTTTGAGAGTCTTCTGTTGTTTTGCTTAACTCTTTAGAACGTTTTGCATCTTGCCTAAATTAAATTGTTCTAATAACATTAGATGGTATTGACATCAGACTGTTGTGAGGTTAAATATACATGTGCTTCAGCAAGATGTTTCTTCTTTGGTAATATCAAGAAAACATTATTTATAATCTCAGAATACTTAGAAGAGAATTATTATTACAAGCACAATTGTGTCCATGTCTTCTTAGAACAAATTCAAATGATAAGCTATATATGGCCAATAGAACGCTCCTGGATTTTTCACCCAAATTTTGGCCTATGCACATTTTCTTTACCAATCATTAGTGTAGCTCTCAGGTGGGCAGTGGTAAAGAATCCACCTGCTTGTGCAGGAAACTCAAGAGACACAGGTTTGATCCTTGGGTCGGGAAGATCCCCTGGAGAAGAAAATGGCAGCCCACTCCAGTATTCTTGCCTGGAGAATCCCATGGACAGAGGAGCTACACTCCTTGGGGTTGGCTACACTCCATGGGGTTGCAAAGAGTTGAGCATAACTGAACACACATACACACATACACATGAGTGTAATGTAACTATCCTAAATTTACCCTGGACAATAGTTTGAATCAATGACTAATATGGAAAGCTGTTTTTGTGCTTTACCTAGGTTTAAATTTGAACTTTCTATAACAAGTATACAACTAAAGAGAAACAAAAATTTCAACTTCAATATAGGGCTATGGGGATTGTTGTTCAGTTGTCAAGTTGTGTCTGACTCTTTGCTACCCCATGGATTCCAGCATGCCAGGCTTCCCTGTCCCTCACTAACTCTTGGAGTTTGCCCAAGTTCCTGTCCATTGAACTGATAATGCCATCCAACCACCTCATCCTCTATTGCCCTCTTCTCCTTCTGCCTTCAGTTTTTTTCCAGCAACAGGGTCTTTTCCAATGAGTTGGCTGTTTGCTTCAGGTGGCCAAAGTATTGGAGCTTCAGCTTCAGCATCAGTCTTTCTAATGAGTATTCAGGACTGATTTCCTTTAGGGTTGATTGGTTTGATCTAGCTGTGCAAGGGACTTTCCAGACTCTTCTCCAGCACCACAGTTTGAAAGCATCAGTTCTTTGGTGCTCTGCCTGCTTTATGGTTCATCTCTCACATCACCTGTACATGACTCCTGAAAAGATCATAGCCTTGACTATATGGACCTTTGTTGGCAAAGTGATGTCTTTGCTTTTTAATACAGTGTCTAGTTTTGTCATAGCTTTCATTTAGAGAAGGAAATAGACCAATATATTATAAACTGCCCCAATATAGTGTAGGCTTTAAAGGGATATATTGTCACTGGAGAATTAAAAAAAATAACAAAATTGGCTAAAAGCTGGCATTCTTTGAATGGTCACCATGGGCTGGCAATTGTAAGTGATAAATGTCATTGATAAAATCCTTCTCTCTTTCAAAAAAAAATCAGTCTTTTGTTTAAGTCCTAAACAATTGCTACATTTAATAATGCATATTCACATTAGTACATTTTATTTGTTGTTGTTTAGTCGCCAGTTTGTGTCTGACTCTTATGACCCCATGAACTATAGCTTGTGAGACTCCTCTGTCCATGGGATTTCCCAGGCAAGAATACTAGAGTGGGTTGCCATTTCCTTCTCCAAAGTATCTTCCTGACCCTGGGATTGAACTCTTGTCTCCTGCATTGTGACGTGTATTCTTTACCACTGAGCCGTCAGGGAAGCCCCAGTACATTTTATTATTTAACCTTTAAAAAAACATTGTATATAGGAATTCCCTGGTGGTTCAGTGTTTAGGACTCCGGGCTCTCATTGCTGAGGGCCCAGGTTGAATCCCTGGCCAGGGAACTAAAATCCCACAAGTTGTACAATGCAGCCAAAAAATAAATAAATTTAAAAAAAGCATTGTATTTCATGGAAGCTAATTTTCAGAGCTTTCAGTTATACTTTTGGCTCCTAACACATATGTGGACTCAGCTATGCATTTTGAAAGTAAGTTATTAATAATTTGAATTGTTTAAGCTGCTTCAGACTCATTCCTGTTTTTAAACCCCATTACCCTTTCTTTTCTTATTAAAATTTATTCTTAGAAATAATTCTGAAATTCATTCAAATTAATGGTAAAGGTGATTGATAAAATTTTGTAATATGCTCAGGGACATTGATGTTTTATCAAGTTACACCAAAGGAATAAATATGCTTTTTAGAATTCACATGTCGTTTAGCTGGGTGAATAGACTAGATATTTATAGAGTGGAGCAGGGATCTTCTTGAAGTAACTTTGATCTATAATATAGTTCACTGCTATAATCTACTTACTTTTAAGGATTTTTATGATTGTGTGGCATTTGCTAGCCTTTATATGTACTCTATAGAAATATTTTTACCTTTTATTTTTAAAGACCATTCTAGTTTGAGCTCTAATATTGTTGGCATAAGCACAATCCAAAGAAATCTGGAGGACCCAAAGCATGAGATAGTAAGAATAAACTTCGGGATTCCCAGTGAAAATGCCGTAATGACCAAAGGTATTTTTTATTTAATTAAAAGGAGGCATTTATAGAATGTTATCAAGATATTTAAAGCTCCATAAGGAATGACATTTATGTACAGTAATTTAAGAGAACAATCAGCTCCTTTCTGTAGATGAACTTTTCAAAATATGGAAGTTTCATTAAACCCAGAGTTCATGTGGAGAAAGTGCAAAAGGCAGTAGAAGACTGTTCCTATTAGATTCCTCTTCTGCAGCCCGTAGATTTCAATATCACAGAGAGTCCTTGAAATGGAATTGGAGATATGCTTATTTTACAATTTACAAAGAAAGAGAACTTCAAGAATTTTTTTGCTAAGGGTTGATAAATTACTGTATTATATTACTTTTTGATGCCATAACCTACCAGGTGACTATGTCATTCCTGGAATTATGTAAAAGGAACAGTCAACATGAGGATGCTTGAGTTTTTAGACGTAAAATAGAGAAATCATATATATTTCTTAACTAGGAACATTGTTTTTCTGATTTCAGAGAGCCATCACAAAACCTCATTGTGCTCATCTTGAATAACTGGCCAGCAATGAGAGAAATCAGTCAGAAACAGAAAACTAGATGACAAAGAGAGATCAAGAGCAAATACTTCAGAATAATGACGTCTTTGATGAGTCTATTACATTGGTACCTTTAAACCATGGGAAATCTCCATGGGGGATTGATGAATGATGGGTAATAAGAATTTAAACAAAGACCCTTTAAGAGAGAATCTTTCATGGTAGTTGGAAACAGAATAAAAGAAACCAAAGGCAGGTCTCTGTGCCAGGTCGAAATAAGAAAGGTCAAAAACAGGATCAAATAGACAAGCTATGCAGGGCTCTCTGAGAAACTGGGGGTGAGAGAAAGATTCAAAAGTGAAGCTATTTGCCTTAAAAACTACAAAATATTGAAAAGTTAGTGAAAGATGTACATTTGAGGCTTTTAAAAATTCAGTAGAAAGTTTACTATATTTAAGAATATCTTCCTTAATTTTGAATTTAAAGAACAAATTTGTTTTATAGTGTTTATCTATAGTATTTTCCCTTGTCAGGTGTTATAAGATGTTTATGCTTAAAACATGTTCTCAAATATTATTTGCTTATTCTAAAACATTAAGAGCCCAAAGTGTAAAATTTTAAGATTGTGGTGTTGTATTTTTAAAAGTACTCTAAAACATTTAAATATTAGCAGAAAAAATTTTTTTATTATAGTGGTATATTGTTTTAACTCTTGAATTAATGTTAATATACTAGCCGTGTGTGAGCCTGGAAATGCAATAAATTTTTATTGATAGGTAAGAATGCTTTATAAATTAAGAACACTAATTTTTTAGGTGTTAAATGTAGTATAATGTTTTTCCATCAAACTTTTTTGTAACAATGAGTACTTGTGGGTTTAATACTTTACTCAGCTCCCTGGATTCTGCTTAATGATGGAATCTCAGCAGTGAACAGGATCACATCTATTAATATCGTAGGCAGATTCCTTCACTAGCTTCTTTCTCATAAACTATGCTGAGAATGTCCTTCACCATCCCAAGATTTAATAAATATTTGCCTATTTTTCTCCTACCACTTGTATGATTTCAGTTTTTACATTTAAATACTTGATATATTGAGAATGTATTTTGGTATGTGGACCCTTGAACTTATAAATAATTTTAGTAGCCTAGCTCCAAATAAGATGTTATACAATTATAAGTAAAATATTTACATATACTTAGAATCTTTTCTTTTTGTTATTTCTGAGTTGTGTATGCTAGCATTTTCTTTCCTCAACCTGGTTTCCTCATTTTGTTATAATAAATTGGTAGTGGGTGCTTGAGAGAACTGGGCAATAGGAAATTGGAAGGCATGACTCTGAGCTTGGATGTGCTGTAGCTGAAAAGGCCCAGTTAGAAAACGGATTTCTCAACACAAAGTTAGAGCATTTTTAAAAAGCAGACACTCCTGTAAAGTTTAGCTAATGTAAATGGTTTTATTAAACATGACACATGAAGACTAAATTGGATTTCATTCCTCATCGTGATTTAATAATCTCATGTGCAAGTTTGTGATGCCCTTTAGTGTGATTAAAGATCTAAATTAAACTTAAGTGTTTATTATTTAATGAGAACATTTTAACAGCTAATGTAGGGCTCTTTGCTGATCTCAGGGTCATAGAATTCAATTGTTTCCTTCCTAAGTGAATTTTTTCTTTTTAAAAATGAGAAGTGATAGGACTCTACAGGGTATATAAGCAAATGCACTTTTCTTTATATTCTGTAACATCCCGTATCTCACTAATCTGGTTTAATGGTGGAGACAGAAGGAAGAAGACATCAAGTTTGAACTAAAAATCTGACTTTAATTAATAGAAATAGGCATCAAAAGACTTGAGACATATTTAATAGACTACTGAGCTTGAACTGGACACAACTTCTGACCCTCAGTTTCTACATGTGTAGGATGGTTATCATACCAGCTTCCCTGGAACACTAGATCTTTGGAGAACACACAAGATAATGCATTTGAGAGTCTTTGCAAACTATGAGATACTGAATGCAACTTCTCTATCGTTATTATTAATTTAAGTATGGATAGTAACAAAGGTGAACAGTATGCTTGCTCTAGGTCTCCTTTAAAGAACATATGACTCACTTACATTGACTAAATATATTTGAATAATATTAATACAGTGGGTTAGAATTTTAGAAAGTCTATCTAAACAGGCTAGGGCTTCCCTGGTGGTGCGGTGGTAAAGAATCCGCCTGCCAGTGCAGGAGACACGGATTAAATCCCTGGTGTAGGGAGAGCCCACATACTGCGGAGCAACTAAACCCCTACCACAACTACTGAGTCTGAGCTCTGGAGCCCAGGAGCCGCGATTCCTGAGCCCACGCGCTGCAGCTCCTGAAGCTCCTGTGCCCTAGAGCCCAGCTCCACAACAAGAATAGCCACCGCAATGTGAAGCCTGCTCACAGCAACTAGAGAGTCGTCCCCACTCGCGACAGCTAGAGGAAAACCCTCGCAGCAATGAAGACCCAGCACAGCCAAATTAAATAAATAAATAGATTTGAAAAAATCTTAAAAAATAAGCAGGCTAAAATTTTGTCCTGTAATTCTAATTATTCTAACAGGTTTTTAAGCTGTCACCAACTTTAAGAAAAGTCTTATATGTGACATCAATAACTATTAAAACATGGTATTTCAATCATTATGTGCATAGCAGTTAACATTCCTCTCATGCATGTATCTGGTTTCATTTGGAATCTTTGTTTACATTCATTTTGCTATTAGTGACTAATTTAAGTGGGCTAATGAGCAAGTTCTCATTTTTTCACTGAATCACTTTCCTATGAAATTCTGCATTTATAACTGCACTATTTGTTAAAATCAGAAAAAAGAAAAACCCATGCAACTTTGTCAATTTTGAGTACACATGTATCCTTTGTAACTGCTTTTGTTACATAATATCTCTGTAATCTTAGGTAAGTAAGCTAGTTAACTGCTTTGTGCCTTAGTTTTCTTCATTTTAAAAAACAAGTGTAGTGATAAGCCTACTTCACTGGTTTGTTGAGAGGCCTAAATAATATATTTGGAACATAAACTGGGAAAAAATAAGCATTCAATAATTTTATTGTTTTATCTATAACTATGCTAAACATTTAAGAACTTCATAAGTTGCTTTCTCTGTGGTCTGCGTAATTTTGAAAGCATAACAAAAGAATACATTAACCTTTAGATGAAGCTAATGCAAAATTCCAACTTCAGAGTACTCCCACTCATATAAGTCAAAGTGGTCTTTAATGAATTATAGGTTATTTTTAGTTGAAGAAGCAAATAATGGTAATTCCTACTTACTCATTTCCTTGGGGAAAAGCAGACTTATTATATTAGTTTATTCTTATTTATCCCAGCCATGTCTCTGCTGGTATGTGTCCTAGCCAGTCAGTAAGAATAATTCATATTGTATAGGCAGTCAGCTCCTAGGTGTTTGGATGAGGAAAGGATGAGACTGTTCACAGAGGTATGCAAATGATGCAAAAGAGGAAAAACCATCCCTGAGTTACAAGTAGGGTATGAATTATCTGGATAGACATTACTGATTCCTAAATTGTGTCCTATGATGCCTTGGTAATTTAGAGAAGGAAAAAAAGCCATGGACTGGACTGATCAGGAATGTAATTTCCAGAAATTAGCATTTGAACTGTGTCTTCACCGAACCACTCACTTATGGTGTATAATCTCCTCAGGCTACAGTATCAAAGGGCCACAGATGGAGTGGGTTAAAAAAACCCAGAAATTTATTCTCCTGTAGTTCAGGAGGCCAGAGGTCTTATCACTTTGTCAGCCAGCTTGGTTCTTTCATGGGGGCTCTGCAGGAGAATCTGTTCCAATGCCTTTCTTGTAGCTTCTAATGGCTCCCGACAATCCTAACATTCCTTGGCTGGTTGCTGCAGAACCCATCTCCCCTGTGTATTCACATGGCTTTTTCCCTCGTAAATGTGTCATTTTCTCTTCTTAGAAACATAGCAGTCACACTGGATTTAGGGTGTTTCTTAATCCAGTATGACTTTATCTTAACTTTATATCTGTAAAGAATTTATTTCCAAATGTGGTAACATTCACAAGTATCTTATATTGGGGGGGGGGGGGGATTGACACACAATTCATTCAATACAGAGAGAGAAGAGAAGTGAATATCCAAAGCAAGAAAGATAATGAGAGTATAAGCAACACATTTTTGAACTTTCCCTAGTTGTTTCTGTTATTTATATGAATTTCAACCATTTTCGTGGGAATCTGAGCCATTCATTAGCCAATCTGTTTGCTTCCTTTTAAAGAACAAATACTGAGATTTCATCTTATATATGTTTCACTATTTAGTTGTTTTAGTTTGTTTTTTGCTGTCACTAGAATATGATTTAGATGAGATTTTATTATTTTGGAATACAGTAAAACTCAAATGTAATCCTTACTTAAAAAGAATAACACTAACAACAAAATCAAAACAATCCCATTAGTTTGCACAGTGGTTCTAGGACTAGTATTTTCTCATATTTCAGGACGAAAATTATCATTAAGTTTTCTGATCATTTCTTCCTATTTCTCTATTAGCAGAGGTTTCTTGATAAAACAAAGCAAATAAGGTCCTACACTTTCAAGGAAAAAAAATCCAGCTTGAAGAATTAAGTGAACAAAATTGCATTGAAACTGACAAGTAATGTTTAGTCAAAATGAAAGTAAGCATACATGAACTCCTTACAATAATGGAAAATCAATGATGAAAAGGTTTATTTGAATGTGTCAGTTATCCTAGTTATTTCTTCTTATTTTTAATAGAAAATGTTAGTATGATACTGCAGAATTGGAGATTGAGTCTTTCTATCCAGAGTAGCATTGCAGGATAATTTGTCCACATCCCCTTTTGGATGAACAATTGGAAACACTGGACATTAAAGGAAATAGTAGTTGAATCAATATATTACTTTGCTTAGCCTTCTGTATAACTAATGTTTATTGCAGGTAATCATATATTTCACGAACTTCTGAAGTCACAGAAATCTATCTTTATTTTCGTTAAGCAGTTTAAACCTTTCGTATACCACTGAAAATCTTCAATCAATGCATTTAAGGCCATCTATGAATAATAATCTAATTAAGGAGGAAAATGAGCAGTTAATAAAGGTCAATGAGATAATCATTCAATTGTGCTACTGAAAAAATAATACAATTCTTTGTTATAGAATAGGTAGCAAATCATAATAAAATATTAAATCATCATGAAATAGCTAAAGGAAACAGATACTTGGTCTCAGTTGTATCAAGAGTATATCAGTTTGCTAATCAGAATATATCAACCAAAATGAAATACTAATTTTAGAAGAAAATTCAAATGTGGACATTATTAGACTATTTTTTTTAGAGTGATTTAAAAATGAAATTCCCTTTATCTAGGGAGTGGAAAGATACTGTAACTTTATGTTTCAAACAACAAACTAAATTAATGGAAAATAACTGCACACTATACTAAGACTAGACATGTTACTGGATGTAACAGCTTCTACCTCTTCATTTTATTTTACTCTCATACATCCATAATTTACATGGAAAGCACTTAGAGAAACAATCTGCAAAGAATGAGCTTCTCAGATGACTGTCTTGTCTCTCTGTGAAAAATGTAATCATCCATAGCAGAACCACTTCTATCTACAAATCAGTCATTAGAGTTGGAAGGTCTTAAACCAAGAGCAAGAGGTTTTTTTTTTTTTTTTTTTTTTTTTATCAGCCTGCTAAGTTATCACCACTTTTGATTAATATGATATGTGCACATGGAAAAAAATTTGTGGACATATTTAGATAGAAGTGACCTAAACCCTATTATGGCCTATCTTTCCTACGTAAAGTCAGGGATTGACTTAGAGGCATGCAATGGATGCATCTGCAAGCCTGGGTTACATCAGAAAATCTCTGATAATGAGAAACTCTTTGGCACAGAATCATCAATCCTTCCAGTCATTTAAATATGGGCAGAAATTACCTAAACTTTTGTGCTGCTGTGGAATATTTCAGGTTTCAGACAACAGAAAAGTACATGAAATGAAGCCATTTTCAGTTTTTAAAAAAATGACCTCAAGGACTATCCTCCCTCCCCCATGCAAAGCTTTGCTACTGTGAGCAATGGCTTAAAACAAAGCAGTATGTAATAATTTGAATCTTATAATGTAACTGTTGATACTAATTTAAAAATATTTAAATGATATTCAGGCTGGGTGTGAGAGAGAAAGAGACAGAGACAGGAAGACACAGAGGGGTAGGCAGGAGAGTTGTGATAAAATGTTCAGACGTTGCACAAAGTCTTAAAAACACACCAGTGCCCCATCCCCACCCCTGCCCATCCCCCTCTTGCCCAGATACACTATAATATAGAGTATCTTGATAAGTCGTTTACCTTTTGTCCAGATATGATTTTGCTATTACTTGGTTTTTTATATCTTTACTTGTTCCCTAAATCACTCTTTTTGTTTTTATTTTTATTTATTTATTTATTTTTCCATTTATTTTTATTAGTTGGAGGCTAATTACTTTAAAATATTATAGTGCCATACATTGTCATGAATCAGCCATGGATTTACATGTATTCCCCATCCTGATCCCCCCTCCCACCTGCCTCTCTACCCGATCCCTCTGGGTCTTCCCAGTGCACCAGGGAAACACTTGTCTCATGCATCCAACCTGGGCTGGTGATCTGTTTCACCCTAGATAATATACATGTTTCGATGATGTTCTCTTTAAACATGCCACCCTTGCCTTCTCCCACAGAGTCCAAAAGTCTGTTCTGTACATCTGTGTCTCTTTTTCTGTTTTGCATATAGGGTTATCGTTACCATCTTTCTAAATTCCATATATATGTATTAGTATGCTGTAATGTTCTTTATCTTTCTGGCTTACTTCACTCTGTATAATGGGCTCCAGTTTCATCCATCTCATTAGAACGGATTCAAATGAATTCTTTTTAGTGGCTGAGTAATATTCCATGGTGTATATGTACCACAGCTTCCTTATCCATTCGTCTGCTGATGGGCATCTAGGTTGCTTCCATGTCCTGGCTATTATAAACAGTGCTGCGTTGAACATTGGGGTGGATGTGTCTCTTTCAGATCTGGTTTCCTCACTGTGTATGCCCAAGAGTGGTATTGCTGGGTCATATGGCAGTTCTAATTCCAGTTTTTTAAGAAATCTCCACACTGTTCTCCATAGCGGCTGTACTAGTTTGCATTCCCACCAACAGTGTAAGAGGGTTCCCTTTTCTCCACACCCTCTCCAGCATTTATTGCTTATAGACTTTTGGATAGCAGCCATTCTGACTGGTGTGTAATGGTACTTCATTGTGGTTTTGATTTGCATTTCTCTGATAATGAGTGATGTTGAGCATCTTTTCATGTGTTTGTTAGCCATCTGCATGTCTTCTTTGGAGAAATGTCTGTTTAGTTCTTTGGCCCATTTTTTGATTTTGTCATTTATTTTTCTGGAATTGAGCTGGCAGGAGTTGCTTGTATATTTTTGAGATTA
Source organism: Cervus canadensis (assembly GCF_019320065.1). NCBI lineage: Eukaryota > Metazoa > Chordata > Mammalia > Artiodactyla > Cervidae > Cervus > Cervus canadensis. The sequence goes on from NC_057400.1 coordinate 61,482,185, forward strand.
ATCCTTTGTCTGTTGCTTCGTTTGCTATTATTTTCTCCCATTCTGAAGGCTGTCTTTTCACCTTGCTTATAGTTTCCTTTGTTGTGCAAAAGCTTTTAAGTTTCATTAGGTCCCATTTGTTTATTTTTGCTTTTATTTCCAATATTCTGGGAGGTGGGTCATAGAGGATCTTGCTGTGATTTATGTCGGAGAGTGTTTTGCCTATGTTCTCCTCTAGGAGTTTTATAGTTTCTGGTCTTACATTTAGATCTTTAATCCATTTTGAGTTTATTTTTGTGTATGGTGTTAGAAAGTGTTCTAGTTTCATTCTTTTACAAGTGGTTGACCAGTTTCCCCAGCACCACTTGTTAAAGAGGTTGTCTTTTCTTCCATTGTATATTCTGCCTCCTTTGTTGAAGATAAGGTGTCCATAGGTACGTGGATTTATCTCTGGGCTTTCTATTCTGTTCCATTGATCTATATTTCTGTCTTTGTGCCAGTACCATACTGTCTTGATGACTGTGGCTTTGTAGTAGAGTCTGAAGTCAGGCAGGTTGATTCCTCCAGTTCCATTCTTCTTTCTCAAGATTACTTTGGCTATTCGAGGTTTTTTGTATTTCCATACAAATTGTGAAATTATTTGTTCTAGTTCTGTGAAAAATACTGTTGGTAGCTTGATAGGAATTGCATTGAATCTATAGATTGCTTTGGGTAGTATAGCCATTTTGACAATATTGATTCTTCCAATCCATGAACACGGTATGTTTCTCCATCTGTTTGTGTCCTCTTTGATTTCTTTCATCAGTGTTTAATAGTTTTCTATGTATAGGTCTTTTGTTTCTTTAGGTAGATATACTCCTAAGTATTTTATTCTTTTTGTTGCAATGGTGAATGGTATTGTTTCCTTAATTTCTCTTTCTGTTTTCTCATTGTTAGTGTATAGGAATGCAAGGGATTTCTGTGTGTTAATTTTATATCCTGAAACTTTACTATATTCGTTGATTAGCTCTAGTAATTTTCTGGTAGAATCTTTAGGGTTTTCTGTGTAGAGGATCATGTCATCTGCAAAAGGTGAGAGTTTCACTTCTTCTTTTCCTGTCTGGATTCCTTTTACTTCTTTTTCTGCTCTGATTGCTGTGGCCAAAACTTCCAACACTATGTTGAATAGTAGTGGTGAGAGTGGTCACCCTTGTCTTGTTCCTGATTTCAGGGGAAATGCTTTCAATTTTTCACCATTGAGGGTGATGCTTGCTGTGGGTTTGTCATATATAGCTTTTATTATGTTGGGGTATGTTCCTTCTATTCCTGCTTTTTGGAGAGTTTTAATCATAAATGAGTGTTGAATTTTGTCAAAGGCTTTCTCTGCATCTATTGAGATAATCATATGGTTTTATCTTTCAATTTGTTAATGTGGTGTATTACATTGATTGATTTGCGGATATTAAAGAATCCTTGCATTCCTGGGATAAAGCCCACTTGGTTGTGGTGTATGATTTTTTTAATATGTTGTTGGATTCTGTTTGCTAGAATTTTGTTAAGGATTTTTGCATCTATGTTCATCAGTGATATTGGCCTGTAGTTTTCTTTTTTTGTGGCATCTTTGTCTGATTTTGGAATTAGGGTGATGGTGGCCTCATAGAATGAGTTTGGAAGTTTGACTTCTTCTGCAACTTTCTGGAAGAGTTTGAGTAAGATAGGTGTTAACTCTTCTCTAAATTTTTGGCAGAATTCAGCTGTGAAGCCATCTGGTCCTGGGCTTTTGTTTGCTGGGAGATTTCTGATTACAGTTTCGATTTCCTTGCTTGTGATGGGTCTGTTAAGATCTTCTCTTTCTTTCTGGTTCAGTTTTGTGGTTCAGTTCTGTGCCAGTCCTATATGACTGTTATGGTCCAAATTTTGGTTCCCATAACAGATAAATAAAGTAAGCAAATTCTGCTCAGAAATGATTTTTAAAAATAAATTAATTCTGTATGGATATCACCACTTTATATTTTGTTAGAGAGTGATAATCTTCAAGTTTGTCAATTTTTTTTAAGCACTAAAGCTTTCATAGGAGAAAACCTGTGTAGTCTCTAATACTGCTCTCTTGCTAACAGATTCTTTTCTCCAAATTCCACATGCTGGTAGAATTGATTCTCAAGTAGAGCTCATAACTTCACCCATTTCATAGATGATCAGTCAAGGTTATACCTTTTTGCCCTATTTCCCCTGGTGAAATTTCTATTTCATGCTTCAGAGACTAACTACTATATAGTGGTTCTTGACCTCTGTGACCTGTCTGATAAGATCTTTCCTTATTTCAGCTGTCTATGATCATAATAATATTATAACAAATACACCTGATTGATAATCATAGACCACAAGACCGCAAACTCAGTCTCCCAGATTAACAAATGATGGCAGAGCCCTTCACATGTAAAAAGTCTCAAAATATCCATTCTTTCATTTATTCATTCATTCTTTCAAGAATTAATGAGCACTTAGAATGATTCACTTTTCATTGATTCCTGTTTTAGACATAACTGATACATTAAGCAACTTGATCCTTACTCAGAAATAGTTGCAACTGCTTCCCTTCTAAAAAAGGGATATTCAAGCTAGGGAAATTATTGTAATTTCTTTGGTAAATGTGTGATTTTAAAATCATGCTAATTTGCCTAGATGCTATAGATTTAATTTTTTTTTCCTTTGAGAGAGGGAAAATTTGCCTTTGGTCAGTTTCTGTTATAATTAATCAGCATTTTTTGTACCATTTTCCAATATGTAAACATTGTTTCCTACTAGTTTAAAGAATGTAAAACATTGCTAATAATTATATAAGCACCAGTCGATGGCAGCATTTATAGGTAGAGCCCATTACTTAAAGACAAGTGTGGTAAACTTTATAAATTCTACTGTTAATATCAATTCAAAAAGGTTCTAGGCCATATGGTCAGAATACCCTACTTTAAAACCAGTTTATTCATTTAAAGTGTTATCCATTCAAAGTGAAACTGAGATCTAGTCTCACTTTTGCAATATATTATCTGTGTGATATCAGTGAACTTCAATCTTCACATCAGTCAAATAGGGAGTTCAGTTACTCTTCCTGCACTATAGACTTATTGAGATGATAAAATGAAACGGAAATGTGTTAAATGTCTTTGGAAATTCAAATGTGATATACAAATTTAAGTTTAAAAAAATTTTTTAATTATGCAGTAGATAGGACATAAGCATTTCAGTCAGTTCAGGTCAGTCGCTCAGTAGTGTCCTACTCTTTGCGACCCTATGGACAGCAGCATGCCAGGCCTCCCTGTCCATCACCAACTCCCGGAGTTTACTCAAACTCATGTCCATTGAGTCGGTGATGGCATCCAACCATCTCATCCTCTGTTGTCCCCTTCTCCTCCCGCCTTCAATCTTTCCCAGCATCAGGGTCTTTTCAAATGAGTCAGTTTTTCCCATAAGGTGGCCAGAGTATTGGAGCTTCAGCTTCAACATCAGTCTTTCCAATGAATATTCAGTACTGATTTCCTTTAGGATGGACTGGTTGCATCTCCTTGCAGTCCAAGGGACTCTCAGGAGTCTTTTCCAACACCACAGTTCAAAAGCATCAATTCTTCTGTGCTCAACTTTCTTTATAGTCCAACTCTCACATCCATACATGACTATTAGAAAAACCATAGCATTGACTAGACTGACATTTGTTGGCACGTTAATGTCTCTGCTTTTTAATATGTTTTCTAGGTTGGTCATAACCTTTCTTCCAAGGAGTAAGCATCTTTTAATTTCATGGCTGCAGTCACCATCTGCAGTGATTTTGAAGCCCCCCAAAATAAAGTCTACCACTGTTTCCCCATCTATTTGCAACGAAATGATGGGATCAGATGCCATTAGTTTTCTGAATAATGAGCTTTAAGCCAACTTTTTCATTCTCCTTTTTCACTTTCATCAGGAGGCTCTTTAGCTCCTCTTCACTTTCTGCCATAAGGGTGGTGTCATCTGCATATCTGAGGTTATTGATACTTTTCCCAGCAATCTTGATTCCAGCTTGTGCTTCCACCAGCCCAGCGTTTCTCATGATGTACTCTGCATAGAAGTTCAATAAGCAGGGTGACAATATACAGCCTTGATGTACTCTTTTTCCTATTTGGAACTAGTCTGTTGTTCCATGTCCAGTTCTAACTGTTGCTTCCTGACCTGCATACAGATTTCTCAAGAGGCAGGTCGGATGATCTGGTATTCCCATCTCTTGAAGAATCTTCACAGTTTGTTGTGGTCCACACAGTCAAAGGCTTTGGCATAGTCAATAAAGCAGAAGTAGATGTTTTTCTGGAACTTTCTTGCTTTTTCTATGATCCAGTGGATGTTGGCAATTTGATCTCTGGTTCGTCTACCTTTTCCAAAACCAGCTGAACATCTGAAAGTTCATGGTTCACATTTTGCTGAAGCCTGGCTTGGAGAATTTTGAGCATTACTTTACTAGTGTGTGAGATGAGTGCAATTCTGTGGTAGTTGGAGCATTCTTTGGCATTGTTTTTCTTTGGGATTGGAATGAAAACTGACCTTTTGCAGTCCTGTGGCCACTGCTGAGTTTTCCAAATTTGCTGGCATATTGAGTGCAGCACTTTCACAGCATCATCTTCCAGGATTTGAAATACCTCAACTGGAATTCCATCATCTCCATTACCTTTGTTCATAATGATGCTTCCAATGGCCCACTTGACTTCACACTCCAGGATGTCTGGCTCTAGGTGAGTGATCACACCATCGTGATTATCTGGGTCGTGAAGATCTTTTTTGTACAGTTTTTCTGTGTATTCTTGCCACCTCTTCTTAATATCTTCTGCTTCTGTTAGGTCCATACCATTACTGTCCTTTATTGAGCCCATCTTTGCATGAAATGTTCCCTTGGTATCTCTAATTTTTTTGAAGAGACCTCTAGTCATTCCCATTCTATTGTTTTCCTCTATTTCTTTGCACTGATCACTGAAGAAGGCTTTCTTATCTCTCGTTGCTATTCTTTGCAACTCTGCATTCAAATGAGTATATCTTTCCTTTTCTCCTTTGCTTTTCACTTCCCTTCTTTTCACAAGTGTTTGTAAGGCCTCCTCAGAGAGCCATTTTGTTTTTTTGCATTTCCTTTTCTTGGGGATGGTCTTGACCCCTGTCTCCTGTACAATGTCATGAACCTCTGTCCGTAGTTCATCAGGCACTCTGTCTGTCAGATCTAGTCCTTTAAATCTATTTCTCACTTCTGCTGTACAATCATAAGGGATTTGATACGAGTCATACCTGAATGGTCTAGTGGTTTTCCCTACTTTCTTTAGTTCAAGTCTGAATTATGCAATAAGGTGTTCATGATCTGAACCACAGTCAGCTCCCAGTCTTGTTTTTGCTGACTGTATAGAGCTTGTCCATCTTTGGCTGCGAAGAATATAATCAATCTGATTTCGGTGTTGACCATCTTATGATGTCCATGTGTAGAATCTTCTCTTGTGTTGTTGGAAGAGGGTGTTTGCTATGACCAGTGCGTTCTCTTGGCAAAACTCTTATTAGCCTTTGCCCTGCTTCATTCTGTACTCAAGGCCAAATTTGCCTGTTACTCCAGGTATTTGACTTCCTACTTTTGCATTCTAGTCCCCTAAATTGAAAAAGACATCTTTTTGGGGTGTTAGTTCTAGAAGCATTTCAATAGTGATGTTCAAATATGAAAAATATTCCACATATTTTTCGTATTTGTTTTCCTATCTCAGAATCTGCCCCCTCTCCTCTTCAGTCATTTCCAGTTTAAAGAAGTTTCATTTCAGTCAATTTGAGATACTGTATGTGAGGGTCTATTTCAAAGCCCCTTTCCTCGACTCAGAGCTCCCACACAGCTGCAGAGTCCCACTAACCAAAGGCAGGCTTGTGTCTGAACAGTTTCCCCTCCCTTCTTGCAACTTCCTATGTCCACTCAGCTGTAGAAGCTGCAGGTGTGTGTGTGTGTGTGTGTGTGTGTGTGTGTACATGTGTGAGTGTGTGTGAATGTCTGTTCCATGAGAGATCATGGTTTGGCGGTGGCAAGTGTGATCCCCTCTTCTGTTGGTCATTGTTATTTTTCCTTCTAATACCAGCTGTCTGTTGGCTCCCTCTGTGCCTCTGGCACATCAGTGCTGGCCCTTTGGGCATCACATTTGTGAGTTCTTCTGGGGAATCTGCCTTGGCTTCCTCTTAGCTAGTTCTCCAATATGGGTGACTCTTCCTAGTTGTAGCCACTCTTTATCGTCTTGGCAAGAAGTCTTGCAACTGGAATCTTACCACTTCAATGGCAGTCCTTATAGACTACCAGCAGATGACTTAAGTATCACTTGCCTTCAGGGGTATTTTTTTTTAAACCAGGGAGTACTTAGTCATCCATGTAGGCCAAGCAGTGGGGTTTCAGACCATGCTGGGCATTTCAACTCTCAGCTTCACATATAGACTTTTCCCCATATTCTGACAGAATAAAGTCCATCTGCAGGCTTGTGGCTCTGTCGTTTGAGGTCTAGGGTAAAGAGAAAAACCCATCCCCAAGGGAAGGAGGCTGGAGGTGAGTCAGTGACTTCTGGTAACTCACAAACCCCTACACAGATGGCAGAGTTGGGAGAAAGCACAACATTTTGCCATCACATTCCCTTGGAATGCTGCTACTTTGAAAACTTACATTTATGTGTAATGTTATTTATGCTGATTTTCTTTGAATTTAGGGGGTGAATCATACACTTCTTTTTGTTCTTGGCTCTGAACTGTTTCCAGTGTGGTCTCTACCCCAGGTGGAAAGCTCTGGGGGAGCAGAAATATTTTTCAAATCTAACCTCAAGTTACACTTTTATAAATACTTAATCGTCCCATGCACCATAACATTTGTTCATGTCTGATTAAAGGGCCTGGTCCATCAGGCTATCAGCTGTTTTCTTACCTGTTTCACCTACTTGATTGGAGCTTCTCAAGAGCAGAGGCTGCTCAGAGGTGGCACATAGTATGTGCACAGTAATGTTGCATGAATGACTAAAATAGATGAATGAGTGAATGAAAGAAACATGGAATATGAAAGGATAGTGCCTTCCATGTACTTCCAGGAGCAGCTTTCTAGACAGCAAATACTTACTATTCCTGGTAGAAGTTTGTTGTTCTTTTTCATCATGATGATTTTATAAGTTCACCTCAGCATACGTCCACTTGCCATATGCTGAGTACAATGCCTATGAGTATCCAAAAAATAGTCTTGTTTTCTATAGAAAATATTTTACCTTACTTCTCCCAGAAGCCAACAGTAGGATGAATGCAGCATAAAGGAAGCAATGGATTAAGCTTCTTTCCTGCCAACCTACTTACATGCCTGAATTAGTATGACTTAAAGAAAAAAGTGAATCTAGAGGTGGTTTCCAGGTGCTAAGATCCTCTTGTGTTTGAAGGGAGAACATTTAGAAATCTCCTCCTCTGTGGCTGTTAGCAGAGCTATGTCCTATTCCATAATTTCAGCCATGATCATCTAGTAAATCTCATTTTTATAATTTCATTCACTGAAGGAAATTTATTTGGCCCATTTCCTCTTAATCTTGTGTACACTTGTCTTTTTTTTTTGATTTTAGAACTAATATTAACTTTTAAAAATTGGGCTTAAGAGACATCACAATAAGTTGCTTCATTATACTTGACATTTCGGTGTCACTGAAGTGTATAATTTACTCCTAGAATTCACAGCATGTCCTCACCTTACCAGATTAGCTGTTCAGTTAACGTCGATAAATCTGTTGGCTGTCTGTGCTCCTCAGCAGATGCAAATGCTCAGGTAGTTGCATGGTTCACAATGAAGTCTGATTTGAGATATCCCTGAATTCATATTCATGTTGCCTGTAATGTAAATTTTCTGTACTAGTTCCCTTATTCTGAAAACTTTCCCTTAGCTTTGTTTTTGGTACGGCATGACACACTCGTTTTCTCCTATTTTTGCTTTCACATCTAGCTTTTTGTGTTTTCATTCAACACACAACTAATATGTGTCAGGTAGAAAACAGCATGTTTTTCTTAAGAGGCCTACAACTGAGAAAGACAGAGGCTGACTAATATCCCTGATTCATTATGAGCAGCCTGGTGACAGACAAGCAGAGCAGGGTTAGACCGATCTGTGGGTGAACATTCGTGAGCAAGACTGGACTCAAAAGGCACAGAGGGCTGGGCAGAGCTGGGTGTTGCAAAAGGAGCTGTTAGGTGGGCTCACCTGGAAAGGGTCCAGATGAAGACGTGAAATCAGAATAGTAGAGGTCAGGATGAAAATCATCCAGTCCATGGAGGAGAAACTTGATATGGATAGCTCAAAGTAATATATTGATTTCACTTAAGCGATTAGTCTGTATTAGGCCTTAAAAATAGCTGAGAAAAAAGAGAAGTGAAAGGCAAAGGAAAAAGGAAAGATATACCCATTTGAATGCAGAGTTCCAAAGAATAGCAAGGAGGGATTTAAAAAAAGCCTTCATCAGTGATCAGTGCAAAGAAATATAGGAAAACAATAGAATGGGAATGACTAAAGATCTCGTCAAGAAAATTAGAGATACCAAGGGAACATTTCATGCAAAGATGGGCTCAATAAAGGACAGAAATGGTATGGACCTAACAGAAGCAGAAGATATTAAGAAGAGGTGGCAAGAATACACAGAAGAACTGTACAAAAAAGATCTTCATGACCCAGATAATCACGATGGTGTGATCACTCACCTAGAGCCAGACATCCTGGAATGTGAAGTCAAGTGGGCCTTCGGAAGCATCACTACGAACAAAGGTAGTGGAGGTGATGGAATTCCAGTTGAGGTATTTCAAATCCTGGAAGATGATGCTGTGAAAGTGCTGCACTCAATATGCCAGCAAATTTGGAAAACTCAGCAGTGGCCACAGGACTGCAAAAGGTCAGTTTTCATTCCAAAACCAAAGAAAAGCAATGCTAAAGAATGCTCCAACTACCACAGAATTGCACTCATCTCACACACTAGTAAAGTAATGCTCAAAGTTCTCCAAGCCAGGCTCCATCAGTATGTGAACTGTGAACTTCCAGATGTTCAAGCTGGTTTTGGAAAAGGCAGAGGGACCAGAGATCAAATTGCCAGCATCTGTTGGATCATAGAAAAAGCAAGAGAGTTCCAGAAAAACATCTACTTCTGCTTTATTGACTATTCCAAAGCCTTTGACTGTGTGGACTACAACAAACTGTGAAGATTCTCCAAGAGATGGGAATACCAGACCACCTGACCTGCCTCCTGAGAAATCTGTATGCAGGTCAGGAAGCAGCAGCTAGAACTAGACATGGAACAACAGACTGGTTCCAAATAGGGAAAGGAGTACATCAAGGCTGTATATTGTCACCCTGCTTATTGAACTTCTATGCAGAGTACATCATGAGAAACGCTGGGCTGGTGGAAGCACAAGCTAGAATCAAGATTGCTGGGAGAAATATCAATAACCTCAGATATGCAGATGACACCAGCCTTATGGCAGAAAGTGAAGAAGAATTAAAGAACCTCTTGATGAAAGTGAAAGAGGAGAGTGAAAAAGTTGACTTTAAACTCAGCATTCAGAAAACTAAGATCATGACATCCAGTTCAATCATTTCATGGCAAATAGACAGGGAAACAATGGAAACAGAGACAGACTTTATTTTTGGGGGCTCCAAAATCACTGCAGATGGTAACTGCAGCCATGAAATTAAAAGATGCTTGCTCCCTGGAAGGAAAGCTATGATCAACCTAGACAGCATATTAAAAAGCAGAGACATTACTTTGCCAACAAAGGTACCAATAGTCAAAGCTATGGTTTTTTCCAGTAGTCATGTATGGAAGTGAAAGTTGGACTATAAAGAAAGCTGAGTGCCCAGCCATTAAAAAGAATTCATTTGAATCAGTTCTAATGAGATGGATGAAACTGGAGCCCATTATACAGAGTGAAGTAAGCCAGAAAGATAAAGACCAATACAGTATACTAATGCATATATATGGAATTTAAAAAGATGGTAGCGATAACCCTATATGCAAAACAGAAAAAGAGACACATATGTACAGAACAGACTTTTAGACTCTGGGAGAAGGTGAGGGTAGGATGTTCTGAGAGAATAGCATTGAAACAAGTATACTATCAAGGGTGAAACAGATCACCAGCCCAGGTTGGATGTATGAGACAAGTGCTCAGGGCTGGTGCACTGGGAAGACCCAGAGGGATGGGATGGGCAGGGAGGCAGGAGGGGGGATCGGGATGGGGAACACATGTAAATCCATGGCTGATTCATGTCCATGTATGGCAAAAACCACTACAATATTGTAAAGTAATTAGCCTCCAACTAATAAAAATAAATGAAAAAAAAAAAAAAAAAAGAAAGAAAGAAAGCTGAGTGCTGAAGTATTGATGCTTTTGAACGGTGGTATTGCAGAAGACTCTTGAGAGTCCCTTGGACTGCAAGGAGATCCAACCAGTCCATCATAAAGGAAATCAGTCCTGAATATTCATTGGAAGGACTGATGCTGAAGCTGAAGCTCCAATACTTAGGCCACCTGATGGCAAGAACTGACTCACCAGAAAAGACCCTGATTCTGGGAAAGATTGAAGGAGGCAGAAAAAGGGGCTGAGAGAGGATGAGATTGTTGGATGGCATCACTGACTCCACGACATGAGTTTGAGTAAGCTCTGGGCGTTGGTGATGGACAGGGAAGCCTCGTGTGCTGCTGTCCATGGGGTCGCAAAGAGTTGGACATGAGAGAGCGACTGTACTGAACTGAACTAATTAGTCTGTAAGGGCTGCCGTAACAAAATCCTACAGACCAAGTGGCTTAAACAACAGGAATTTATTTTCTCACACTTCTGGAGGGTGGAAATTCACAATCAAGGTGTAAGCAGGTTTGATTTCTTCTGAGGCTTCTTTCCTTAACTTGCAGGTCCTCTCATGAAGATACCAGTCAGATTGGGCTGGAGTCCACCCTAACCTTCATTCTAACTTAATCACTTCCTTAAAAGTCCTATCTCTAAATATAGTCATATTCTGACAGATTGATGGTTAGGGCTTCAACATATGAATTTTGAGGGAGTGGGACATAATTCAATCCACTTCGCATAGGAAAAAATAATGCTTTAAAGATATATCACTGTGAAGTTCATTTGTAATCCTAGAATAGTGCTTTCCAAACATTAAAGTATAAATTTCTGGAGCCCATCGCCTCTCTATTACTTTCTGATTCAGTAGATCTAGGGATGGGTCTGAGAATTTGCATCCCTAAGTTTCTAGGTGATGCTGATGTTGGTGGGCAATTAGAGAAATGGATTAGTGACCAGTAACAAGCAGAGGGAAGTAATATAAATACTGAAGTAAGCTGATTATATAAGAGAAGGGAAAGTTGTGTGTCTCATGCATGTGTGTATACGAGAGTTTTTCTAGAGTAGGTATCTCTAGATATGGCTGTGTTTGAAGATTTGAGCTCTATTTGGCATGGTCAAATTGCTCTCCAAAGTACTTATAGTGATTCTCACTCTCTACCAGAAATATTAAAAAATCCCATAATATTTTTTCTTTAAATTAGAAAAAGTTGATATTAAGCAGTAGGACAAAATGTCTTAATAGTTAGTGGGTTGAGTGTGTCTATTTTCTTATGGGATTTTTTTTATATGTTTGAAATATTATATAATTAATCATAAAAAGTTTAAAAAAGATAAAGGAAGGCCTAAATAAAAACACATAGAGAGTTTTAGGGATGCTGGCAAGCAGGAGAGCATGACCTGTCTAAAGCAGAAAAGCTGTTTGGCTCCAGCTAAATATTGCAGTATAATATGGCGTTGTGAAATCTGCAGAATTTTTAAGAGAAGACTGAAATTCAAATTTTTAAGTGAAAATTTCCAACATTTAAAACAAATTGTGGACTAAATGAAATATTTGTGTCCAGGATTTGGCTGGTGGGACACTGGTTTTATTTTATTTTATTTAAATTATGGCTGTCCTTTAATTTAATTTTATTTTTTGATCACATCACACAACTTGCGGGATTTTAGTTGCTGACTAGGAATCAAACCCTGGCTTTCCTCTGCTGTGGAAGTGCAGAGTCCCAACCACTAGATCCCCAGGGAATTCTGTGGTTTTGATCTTTTCTCCTCAATCTTTGAATGAGGAGCTCACATACCACGCTCCCCTCCACCATCACTTTCTGGAATTTGTGGGAGGTTATTTATTGCAGTCTGACTTTCCCACACTTGGCAAAAGCAAGTACAAATTGTCAATATGAGCTGTTTAACATCTAGATTAAAAAGCAATAAACAGCTTTGTTGCGAATGGTTTTTGAAACCCAGAACCTACAAATAGGTCTCAATAACTTCCTGTTTCCATAAAATAAAGCCCCAACATAGTCAGGTATTTAAGATTTGTTTTACTTTTAATATTTTATTTTCAACTATCCTTTGCAGATACCCTTTGTTCAGACCAAACTGAACTTGCTATTTTCCAGAGGAGTATAACAGAAATTTAGAGCAAAGGCTCTGGAATGGAATTGACCTGGTCTTGAAATCAGTCTTCATCATGACTTGCCACATGACCTTGGCAAGGTATTTCATCTCTCTGATCCTTATTTTCTTTACTGGAAAATGGACACATCACATTATTCGTATCTTAGGTTTGTTAAGAAGATTAAATAAGACTATATACAAGTCCTAAGTACATGCCAGGCATTCAGTAAACATTCGATAAAGGTTAGGTCTTAGTATGATCTGTAGAATCATGCTAATGACATCATTACTGTGAGGGTAGAATCAGAGGATACTTGTGAGGTGGTAAATGAAGTGCCAGGCAGAAACTGTAGCTGCAGTTTCCATCTTCATGCTTTCTCTCCTACCTGTACTTGTGCTATCCCTCTGATTTAAGGCCCTTTTCTAGTCTCTGCATGTTCACATTCTACCCATTTTCAAATGCCATTTCAAATGCCACCTCCTCCAGAGAGTGGTCATTTACTCATTCAAGAAATATTTATTAAGAACCGTCTTCTGAACTCATATCATTTTATCTTGGTACTTTCATTTTTATACTGGTAATATATATTGATTTTTTAAAATATAAAAATGTCAGTTTTTGGAAGGCAGGGTATATTTTTATTCATCTTTATATCTTCCACTCTGTCTAACATAGGGCTAGACACATAGTAGGCAGTAATTTTTTTTTCTAAAAAGGAAATAAACTTTCTTTAGAAATTCTCCTTCTCTGACTGGGTGGGGCAGGTGGGTGTTTGTGTGTCTATTTACGGTGACAGATGTGTCTCCAAAAAAAGAAACAGGAATTCAAAATCTTATGAGGTATTATGCTCATTATTGCCTCTAAATTCTTTTTTATTTTTATTTTTGCAAATTTATACAAATATTAACATGTCTAATAAACCTTTACAATTCAGTGACTGGGAATTTGTATCATCAGAATGAATAGGATAATGCACTGTAAACTATCTTACTCATTCAAGAAACCACAGACTTGCCGTTTAAAAAATATGACTTCCAAACCAACAATAGATTGATACACTTAAAAGCCTCCTAAATTATTTTAAATTGTTTGCTAAATCCTTAATAATATGTAATGTAGTTTATTCTACTGATTAGAGTATTTTTTGGTCCCAGGAAAAAATTTTTTGGTACCAGCTCCATTGGTACCTCTGCCCCTAATTATTATATGACCTTGAACATGTTATTTTACCTCTCTAGATATGATTCCTCATATGTGTAAGGGACAAATCATTAGCTTGAGACTGTACATTGATTTCCTCATATTATCCCAGGCTGTGAAGAGTGAATCCTATAACTGACAAGTCATTTTTACTTCCTCTACACCTTCCAAAGGACTTTTAAAAGCCATTCAGAAAAAGGATAAGAGAAAGGTAAAGGAAGAAAAGGAAAGTCCAGGTCTGCATCTTATGAATAAAGAATTATTTAGGGGGTATTTTAGAGGGATGTATGGTACCAGAAGAGTTGTGGGGTGTCAGGAAGTGGATCGGAGAATAAGAATTTGAGTAAATGAGGCCATGAATTGTGCGTTCATGATGAAACAAGATGTCAGTACCATGTCTTCCTCTTGCCTTGGAGTTTTTGTAGAGGTCAAAAGGCTGACAGCATTGAAGGGGACTCTCACATTCTAAGTGAGGTGCCTGCAGCCTCGGTGGCACTTGAAAATGAGTGGTCCAAGATGAATTTTCTTAGTAAGAATCCATCACCCATATTGCATCCATATAAGACGGTGAGGCTGAAGAGGCTGAGAGAGGATATTTGTTGGAGGAAGTTGTCAGTGTGTGAGATGGTTCTCCTTCACCATCTGTGCCCCCAGCACAGGTAATGGATAGGAGGGGAACTGCCCTTTTGAAAGTTTGAAGTCTGTGTCCTTTAGCAGAAGATGGACTCCAGAGCTGGTATTTAACTCATGTCTGAAAGGTTAAGAGTTAAGAAGTTGGGGTTGGCCCTTTCTAGTTATAGAGGAACGAAGGCTGTAATAGAAGCAAGTTGCATTTCCACCAGTGGTGGGGCAAAGGCAAGGTTTCTTGGGGACAGATGTGGAGCTTATGGATATTGACAGAGACTTCTTAAAAATCATTCTGCCCAGGAAGGCCATTAGACAGTGTGGTCCAAAGAAGAAAAGGTGAACACAGGGAATGGGGTGAATTGTTGTAGGCAGCTGGCTGGAGAAGGGCGCTGCATGTGTCCCCGGGAGGGTGGTCTTGCTGTCTGAAGTTCCTGGTGAGGAGATCTGTGAGGTGTCTGCCAAAGTCTCCTCACGTCCCTCCACTGAAAAAAAAGATTTGCTTTGGATATCGGTCACACACGTAGAACACAAATCCCAGATCCTGACTAGGGCAGTCCTGTGAGACAGCTGTTCTTTTACCTCTTCTTCAGCTTTATGCTCTGGGCTTGGAGGGAGTAGCAGATGGGAGAGGAAGAGGGCAGACCTCACCACATTGCTTTCCTTATCCCTTGGGCTTCCAAATCAGCTTCAGATGTGATCTGGGGGAAGGAAGAAGTTCTGAATTGCCTTTGACTTTTACACTGGCTTGGACAGACGTATTTGATTTTTATATTGGGCTACCATTTTAAAAAAGGTAAAAAAAATAAGCTTCTACTTATTTAATTTGTAATAGTGACTGGAATAGCTATGGGATCTGTCTGGGATTTCATCGAGAAGAGGCAAAGAATGAGTCCATGAAACTGGCTTAATGGGGAGGAGTAAAAAGAATATGGTTTCTTTCATGTTTGAATGAGTCCAGATTACTTAATTAGTTACAATGGTTTATGAGAAAAGTAAGTAAAAATGGAATTAAAAATGTACTTTTGATCATTAATTGAGATATAAAACATGCCACTGTTCTGAAACTGATTCACATGAGATTCTGGGTTTGTTAGAATTATGTATATAAGATAAAGGAAATGGATTAGATGATCATTCAAATCTCTTCCAAGACTGTATTTCCATGACTTTTAAAGCGAATATGGTGGTTCAGAGTGACTTTAGAAAAGAAACTCTAAAAGCTAAATATATTAGCTTGGAAACGAACAGAGATCATTCTGTCCAGTAACACTGAAGAAGCTGAATTTGAACAGTTCTATGAAGACCTACAAGACCGTCTAGAACTAACACCCAAAAAAGATGTCCTTTTCATGATAGGGAACTGGAATGCAAAAGTAGGAAGTCAAGAAACACCTGGAGTAACAAGCAAATTTGGCCTTGGAGTACGGAATGAAGCAGGGCAAAGGCTAATAGTGTTCTGCCAAGAGAATGCATGGTCATAGCAAACACCCTCTTCCAACAACACAAGAGAAGACTCTACACATGGACATCGCCAGATGGTCAACACCGAAATCAGATTGATTATATTCTTTGCAGTCAAAGATAGAGAAGTTCTATACAGTCAGCAAAAACAAGACTGGGAGCTGACTGTGGCTCAGATCATGAACTCCTTATTGCCAAATTCAGACTAAAAATGGAGAAAGTGGAGAAAACCACTAGACCATTCAGGTATGACCTAAATAAAATCCCTTATGACTATACAGTGGAAGTGAGAAATAGATTTAAGGACAGACAGAGTGCCTGATGAACTATGGACGGAGATTCATGACATTGTACAGGAGACAGGTATCAAGACCATCCCCAAGAAAAAGAAATGCAAAAAAGCAAAATGGCTGTCTGAGGAGGCCTTACAAATAGCTGTGAAAAGAAGGGAAGTGAAAAGCAAAGGAGAAAAGGAAAGATATACCCATTAAATGCAGAGTTCCAAAGAATAGCAAGGAGAGATAAGAAAGCCTTCTTCAGTGATCAGTGCAAAGAAATAGAGGAAAATAATACAATGGGAATAACTAGAGGTCTCTTCAAGATAATTAGAGATACCAAGGGAACATTTCATGCAAAGATGGGCTCAATAAAGGACAGAAATGGTATGGACCTAACAGAAGCAGAAGATATTAAGATGAGGTGGCAAGAATACACAGAATTGTACAAAAAAGATCTTCACGACCCACATAATCACGATGGTGTGATCACTCACCTAGAGCCAGACATCCTGGAATGTGAAGTCAAGTGGGCCTTAGCTAGCATCACTATGAACAAATCTAGCGGAGGTGATGGAATTCCAGTTGAGGTATTTCAAATACTGAAAGATGATGCTGTGAAAGTGCTGCACTCAATATGCCAGCAAATTTGGAAAACTCAGCAGTGGCCGCAGGACTGCAAAAGGTCAGTTTTCATTCCAAAACCAAAGAAAGGCAATGCCAAGGAATGCTCAAACTACCACACAATTGCACTCATCTCACATGCTAGTAAAGTAATGCTCAAAATTCTCCAAGCCAGGCTTAAGCAATACGTGAACTGTGAACTTCCAGATGTTCAGCTGGTTTTGGAAAAGGCAGAGGAACCAGAGGTCAAATTGCCAACATCTGCTGGATCATAGAAAAAGCAAGAGAGTTCCAGAAAAACATCTACTTCTGCTTTGTTGACTAAGCCAAAGCCTTTGACTGTATGGATCACAATAAACTGTGGAAAGAGATGGGAATATCAGACCACCTGATCCCCCTCTTGAGAAACCTGTATGCAGGTCAGGAAGCAACAGTTAGAACTGGACATGGAACAACAGACTGGTTCCCAATAGGAAAAGGAGTACATCAAGGCTGTATATTGTCACCCTGCTTATTGAACTTATATGCAGAGTACATCATGAGAAACGCTGGGCTGGTGGAAGCACAAGCTGGAATCAAGATTGCTGGGAGAAATATCAATAACCTCAGATATGCAGATGACACCACCCTTATGGCAGAAAGTGAAGAAGAACTAAAGAGCCTCTTGATGAAAGTGAAAGAGGAGAGTGAAAAAGTTGGCTTAAAGCTCAACATTCAGAAAACTAAGATCATGGCATATGGTCCCATCACTTCATGGCAAATAGATCGGGAAACAGTGGAAACAGTGGCTGACTTTATTTTTGGGGGCTCCAAAATCACTGCAGATGGTGACTGCAGCCATGAAATTAAAAGACGCTTACCCTTTGGAAGGAAAGTTATGACCAACCTAGACAGCATATTGAAAAGCAAAGACATTCCTTTGCCAACAAAGGTCCGTCTAGTCAAGGCTATGGTTTTTCCAGTGGTCACAAATGGGTGTGAGAGTTGGACTATAAAGAAAGCTGAGTGCTGAAGAATTGATGCTGTTGGAGAAGACTCTTGAGAGTCCCTTGGACTGCAAGGAGATCCAACCAGTCCATCCTAAAGGAGATCAGTCCTGGGTGTTCATTGGTAGGATTGATGTTGAAGCTGAAACTCCAATACTTTGGCCACCTGATGCGAAGAGCTGACTCATTTGAAAAGACCCCGATGCTGGGAAAGATTGAGGGCAGGAGGAGAAGGGGACGACAAAGGACGAGATGGTTGGATGGCATCACCGACTCGATGGACATGGGTTTGGGTGGACTCCGGGAGTTGGTGATGGACAGGGAGGCCTGGCATGCTGCAGTTTATGGGGTCTCAAAGTGTTGGATATGACTGAGCAACTGAACTGAACTGAATCCTAGCTTGGAATTCAAGAGCAGTGTTTAAATATATGTTAGAGTTGAATTTATTTCAGGATTTAGATTTCAAAATTACGAAGTAGGGTAGAAATCTGGAGCACCAGTAATTATTCCTGAAGATCTCTTAAACTGTTCATAAAGTATACCTGGTAGTACTTTAAGAATGTATGACTACGTTTTTCTAAATAGTTTGTCACTCCTTGATTCGTTTGACAATTTCTATATGTCCTTTGAACTTCAAGTACATGTCATCTCCTGGAAAGTCTTTGATCTACTTCTCTCTGTGTGGTGTCGCAGATATATGCTCCCAACACATTGTGAGCTTCTCTATCACAGCAGTTGGCACTCTCTTGTAACCGTCTGTTTATTGTTGTAGGACACAGCTACAGAAGAATGTCCTCCGAGAGCACTGCAAAGAGCCACATAAATGTTTTCAGTGGTTCAGGGATGGCTTAGTTTTATTGGAATACAGCCAGTTAACAAACAATGTTGTGTTAGTTTCAGGTGCAGAGCAAAGGGACTTATCCATATGTATAAATGTATCCATTCTCCCCCAAACTCTCCTCCCATCCAGGGTGCCACATAACATTGAACAGAGTTCCGTATGTTCTAAGATGATTATCCGTTTTAAATATAACAGTGTGTATATGTCCGTCCCTAACTCCCTGACTAAGGGATGGCTTATTTTTAAGAATGATACCTAATGTGCCTGGAAACAGAATACAGGCTGGATTTGGTAGTCCCATGGTCTGGTTTTGGGTTATAGCTACTTAACAAAATTAGATTTAGACAGTAAATAGGAGATCAATATATTTAAAAAAAAATTAATGTTGCACAATTAAACCATGATCTACATGACTAAACCATGGCTTGTGGTCTGGTGTCTTTCTTTTCTTTTTCTGCTAACTTTCATTTGCTTTTATGACTATTTCTTGGCTTGAGTTTTGCCATGGGATATCAGTGAGCTACAGTCAACCTAGCTAAAATCTTATTCTCTAAGTTTTTCTTTTTTCATTTTGATTTTTTAAATTAGAATATAATTGCTTTACAATGTTGTGTTAATTTCTGCTGTACAACAACCCTCTTGCGCCTCCCTCCCACCCCACGCCCCCATTATACCCCTCTAGGTCATCACAGAGTTCTGTGCCCTCTGCAATACAGAAGCTTCCTGCTAGCTATCTATTTTACACATTGTACTGGATATATGTCAATGCTCTCTCTCAATTTGTAATGCTCTAATTCTTTAATAAACATTTGTATGTATTATTTGACTCACACAACAGAATATGTAACTTATATTTGTTAAACATAATAGTACAACAAATCCTTATGAGCACACCTCTCCACTAATAATCATCAAATTACTTATAATGTTGAAGATATTTGTGCTTCTCACTCTTGTTTTTTTGACAGCAATAATATTCTCTGTTACTTTGCTTTAGAAAAATTACCACATATAAATATAAATGATGCATTTTCAGTTTTGCTTATTTCAGCTGTATTCAATGGCATCATGCTATATGTAGTGTTTTGTGACTTTTTTTAAAAAAGTAATATTATGCATACAGAAACCATCTAATATTATGTGCAGTATGTATTAGTATATAGTTGAGTATATTGTATATAGCAATTAGCCTATTTTCACTGCTAAATAATATTCTCCACCTTATCTAATCTCCTTTTGATGGACACTTGGATTTTTATCAATTTCTTTGCTATATGAACATTGCTGTTATTAACATTTTTGAACATGTCTCATGCTACACATGTATCAGAGTATCTACAGGGTATGTGTGCATGTTGATGGAGTTCAGAACACATTACTCCAAAATATGGTATCTTGGCAGATTAAATATTTTAAGCTGAAGGAATCTGAGGAATGGCATGTGCAGGAAGGAACTTACCCTGAGGCTCATGTGAGGAAAGGTACATCCTTATCTCCAAGATACCAAGAGGGATCTGAATGAATCGGCTTTGCTGTTTCCTCTTGATTGGCACTTAATTCATTCTCTATTTTGGTGAGCAGAAATTTTTATTTTAATGTTTTCAAACTTTTAATAAATGATAGCTACTTTTCACTGTTTCAATCTTTCCCTATCCTGAGAGCATAAAAAAGATAATCTATTAGGTTTTCTTCTAAAAGTTTGGAAATTCTGCTTTTTTAATGTTTAAATCTTTAGTCCATCTGTGATAGATTTTTGGTTTTGCTATGAGGTAGGAATTCAGTCCTGTTTCCCTGAAGGATGACTAATTTTCCCAGCTCTGTTTATTGACTGGTTTCTCATTGATGTGCAATGTCATCTCTCTCATATAACAAGTCTCCTTACTTGTATAAAGTAACCTAATATCATATTAACATTACCTTGATTTTGAGCTCCTATAACGCGAGTCAGTAGTTCAGATGTCAAAGTGTTTGTGATGAGATAAAAGAAGACAGATGAATAAAAACTGATCTTTAGTAAGATCATTAAATGATGAATGACAGCATAATATCTTTGCTAGGAAGGTTTTTTTGTAACTTATTGTTTAATAAAATTTATAAATATTTTCTTAAAGGAAATTATTAAGAAGGTTAAGAATGCCTTAATATCATTTGCCTGAGCATATGGACTTTTAAGTTCTGAATCTTGGGAGAATTTAACTCAATATATCTGAGCACAAATCATTGAAACCAAAAAGCTTGATATTCTTGATGAAGGATAATTTGAATAAAATTCAAATTGATCACATGGACTTAATAATTTCAAATAAACATTTCTGTGCGGCAGATTTCTCTTGGTACCTGAAACAACTGGGGTGGGGGTGGGGGCAAAGCAGCTGCTTAAGTTAGAAACCCTGCACAAAACTTGTTCATGAGAGATATCTCACCTGACTACTCAGCCAAAATGTTTGTTTGGCAAGTTTCAGATAAGCAGTCAAACTTAATTTTTTTTTTCTTGAATGGATTTATTATTAGAGAAATTGCAAGTTCTGAGGCAACACTGCCCTCTGTAGTGAGCAGATTATGACTGTGCTTTTTTTTTTTTTGTAAATTGCTTTGACTTTAAAATTTTGACCCTTCAGGGTCAAGTTTCATACAGACGTCTTAAATTGACTGAAGGAAACCTATTTAGTTACTGTCTCCTAAATGGTAAATTTAAACACAATGATTTTATTATAAGACTCATCAACAGGCTTAATGTGTTTCATCTGTTTTATTCTTTCCTGTTTACTAGGTTAAGCTTCCCTAGGGGCTCAGCAGTAAAGAATCTACCTGCAGGGCAGGAGACACAGGAGACAGGTTTGATCCCTGGGTGGGAAGATCCCCTAGAGGAGGGTGTGACAACCCACTCCAGTATTCTTTTTTAAAAAAATTTATTTATTTTCAAATGGAAGGATATTTGCTTTACAGAATTGTGTTGGTTTCTGCCAAACATCAACATGAATCAGCCGTTGGTATACATATGCCCCTGGAGAATCCCATAGCCTGGTGGGCTACAGTCTATAGGGGTGCAAAGAATCAGATAAGACTGAAGTGACTTAGCATGCATGCCTGCAGGCTAGCTCTAGTGTGGTTCTTATATGTTCTTTAATTCTTAAAATACTTTAACTTCTCTGGGTCAGTCCTTTCTCTCCTAAACCATCTGGATAGCCTTGTTGAGCAAGCAGATGACAGGTTTCATCTTCTGCCCATTCCAGTGAGGTAGGATAGATTTCCTAGAGGGTGTTCTGTCTCCTTGTTCTCTCTTTTCTCTCTGTCTCTCTCTCCTACCAGCTCTTTTTGGGGGCACTTTCCTGTTATTTTTTTGTACTCCAAGGCTCTCGGAGAGCTCCGTTCTTGTCTGTCTGCCCTCCCAGAGATCAATGGGAAGCTTAAGACCTCCCAGACTTGAAGGGAGTCTTACTATATAAGATGCCTACTTAAATTAGAACTTTGGATAAATAATGAATATTACTTTAGTATATGTCCTCAATATTGGGGGAATATATACTAAATACTAAAAACCTTTCATTTTTAAGATCTGAAATTCAGATTTAACTGGTGGTTCTGCATTTTTATTTGCTAAATCTGTCAACTCTTTCCTTGCCTCCAACCAACCTCCTGAAAGCAACCACTCAAACCTTTTGACTTAAAAGATGTGGTGTAGCCTGTGATACTTTCTGCTTTTCAGGTCTCTTCAGAACTCCTCCAAAAGTAGCCTGATGATATTCATCCATAAGTATGGGAACAGGAGAAAGGAACTACTTCCATTTCATCTTTTCTGGGCTGAACTGATTGAACCATAGTAAATTTCACTACTATACTCTCCTTTGCCTGTTGTAGATTTCTCTCTGCAATCAGATTTCTCTGATTTTTTTTTTTTTTTTTTTGTACCGTCCTCTGTATGTATCCCAGAAACTCTTGGTCTATAAAGAAACTCTGGGATGAAGGCTGAAAATAAAGATGAAATAGGATCCTGGGCCTGGAGCAGGACTGGGTATGAGCTATGAGGATGGAGGTTATGGAGCCAATGCCACTATTTCTTCCTAAAACTCTGGCTGCTGATGTTTTTCTGGAGATAGCTTAAACCTCTGTAAACTTTAGACTTAAAAAATCTACCCTTCAAATAACCGCAAGTCTCTTACCACTCTCTACCAAGTTATGTTAGAATCAATAAATTAAATGTAAATGACTTTATTTTGGAGGTGGGCTGGATTTATATATTACTTGCAGTAAAAGAAGTGATAAAATGAAGGAGCATATAAAGCGGATTAATCTGAAAAATAAAACTGGTTAAATTGGATCTATGTCTAACGGTAAAAACAAAGAACTATATTTCCAGTGGTTGTAAGTGGTGGTTTCTTTCTCAGAGTAGGGGAAATAAATTTGGAGAGTTTGATAATACTCGGCCTTAAATAGATAGCCATAATAAAGATTTTACACAGCACAAAATCTTTTAAAAAATATTAGAAGTTAGGAAGAACTTGTACTTAATAGATTCTCATGAGGATTATATTTTAATCCATAGAAGTACCCTTCCTTTTTATTTTTCAATATATTCAAATAAAAAGTTTAAATAAACTCCAGTGGGACTACATTATGGGGCCATTTTGATGTCATTATGTTCTGACATTACCTGTGGAAGTAGTTTCTTAAAAAATTTTTATTGGAGTACAGTTGATTTATAACTTTGTGTTAGTTTCTGGGGAAGAAGTTTTAAAGTATTTCATTAGATAAATGCCAAGATGAGAATACAAACAGTTAGAGTGATAATTAAAAATAGTGCAAGGAAATTGAGGTAGAGTTACCCGTGATAATGAAAGCTACCTTCATTTGGAAAAGCAAGTGCTCCTATTAATAAGTATAGTTCCAGTTTCATAATTAAATTTGTAATAATTGGAATTATATTATTAAAAATGGAAGCAGTATATTTTCTTGGTACCAATCAGCCAGATCTTCAGCATTAAAGTCAAGCAGAAAATTGGAATAATTGTTGAGGGATATTTAGATAAAGAAGCTGCCTTTATTTGAGTTAGTTATTCCAATAAAATGAAAGAACCAAAGTCAATCATCACTAGATAGCTTTTGCAGAGATGCTGTCTGCCCTTTGCAGAACTTCCACAAAAATGACTGTGTCAATCAGATGCTTGATAAGCTTTAGATATACATCTTAACTTCAGGCCCTTATCTAAAATGGCTGCTTTTTTTTTTTTTGGTCATTTGTCTATCAGGTACTAACAAGTGAACTTGTGTCAACAGAAGAGATACAAAAAAAAAAAAAAATCATTAAATCACTTATAAGTGCCATAGCACTCTCAGAACAAGTGAAGTACATTGTGTGATAGCCCCTGGCTCTAATTTGAGGCCTAAAACAGTGTTGGTCAGACTTGAACGTGTCTAAGAATCCTTGGGATTACTGCAGATGTGCCTACGGGATTTTGACGTAGGAGATTTGGGTTGAGATTTTGGAATTTTCACTTTTAACAGGTATCCTAGACCACAGACGTCTATGGTCCAAAGACCATACTTTGGAAACACTGACTTACTGCTTTCAGTTGTTTACTACATTGGCCATTCTTCTGCAATTCTCCTCAAACCCTGAACAACATAAGACAAACATGACCTGGGTGCAGCGTGGTCGTCAGAGCACAGAACATCCATCTCCTCTCTCCTATTCTACTCAATTTCATTAACTTTAGTAAATGTTCATTTGCCAGTGGAGTGAGGATAAGGATAGCTAAGGGAAGAGATGGTAGACCTGAATTAAAAAAAAAAAAAAATATATATATATATATATATATATAGCCATTAAGAAACTTGAAAGCCTCGAAAGCCTTGCAATAATAAAGTAACATAAAGAAAAGGAATTAATTTGGTTCTTCACTATGTCCCAGACACTTAGACCAATGCTTATCACGTCACCTATGCTCAAGAAATATTTGTTGACTGCGTAATGAATGAATTACAAAGCAAAGTGCAACTAAGTGATGTGACTATGTGAGCAGCAATCTAGACGTGGAGCAGGATGGGAGACTAGTTGTAAGGTTACTGATGTTTCCAAAATCGCTTCATCCCTGTAATTTGCTTCCCTCCAAACCCCACGTCAGGGCTTCCCTGGTGGCTCAGCTGTACAGAATCTGCCTGCCAATGCAGGAGATGCAAGTTCGACCCCTGGGTCAGGAAGATCCCCTGGAGAAGGAAACGGCAACCCACTCCTGTATTCTTGCTTGGGAAATTCCATGGACAGAGGACCCTGGTGGGCTACAGTCCATGGGGTTGCAAAAGAATGGGACACGACTTAGTGACTGAACAACAACAAACTCCACCTCTCACACCTCTCATGTTACTCACAGAATACGATCATCTTACCAGCCCATAGAATTTTTAGTGAGACTTTTCTGAGCTAGAGGTCCAGTGGACACTGTGGAAGAATGGGTTGGCAATGAGAAGAGCTGTGGCCGGATCTTAGCTCTAACAGTGAGTGACTGACGGTGTGGTTGCTATTCTGTCGCTCGGCTGTGTCCAACTCTTTGTGACCCCAGGGACTGTAATCCCCAGGCTCCTCTGGTCATGGGGTTCTCCAGGCGAGAATACTGGAGTGCGTTGCCATTTCCGTCTCCAACCATGTGACAGAGTGTCCTAATTTCTCCTTTTTAGTGGATTAGCAGGGACAATGCAACCTCCCTGATTCACAGAGATGGTAGATGAAAACTGAGAGCATAACTAGGAAGGTACTTTAACACTCCAGAGGGAGAATAAAGTGAGATATAAAACTATGAGTTCCTGGGGTGCTTCTGTTACTCACTACATACACTTTTCTCAGAGCAGGACTTATCCAAAATTGTAGCTCAGGTGACCCCTTCACCCATTGTCCTCCATGAATCGCTCTAGCTACTCAAAGCTTTCCCATTATACTACTTTCTCTTTCTGAGACGTAACTTCCAAATCCTACTCTCCTTTTCTCCCCTTCTCTTAAAATCCATTCTGTTGAAGCAATGTTTTTATCTATGGTTGATTAGTTATATGAAAGTTTTAATAATTAATCATATCTTAGTAGGTTGCTTTGCTTACATGCTTGTATGCTAAGTTGCTTTAGTCATGCCTGACTCTGTGTGACTGTCTGGACTGTAACCCGCCAGGCCCCTCTGTCCGTGGGATTCTCTAGGCAAGAATACTGGAGTGGGCTGTCATGCCCTCCTCTAGGGGATCTTCCCAACCAGGGATTGAAACTGTGTCTCTTAAGTCTCGTCTCCTGCATTGGCAGGCAGGCTCTTTACTACTAGTGCCACTTGGAAAGCCTCACTTCACTTATATACTTATATTTTAATAAAGTTGTATTCATAAAAATTATTTTAATTATAGACATTTCTGGTACTATGGCAAATAAAGGGAATACATTTCTATAGGTAGGCCTCTTTAGTCCTCTGAAATTATACCATTTATTCATTCAGTTAAAAAATATGTGTGACTAACTTTGTGCCAGACTCTCTTAGGAGCTGGGGATGTAGCTAGGTAAACCAGTTCTGGCTCTCATGGAGCTTACATCCAATAAAGATGAAAGTGAAAGTCGGTCAGTCATGTCTGACTCTTTGTGACCCTATGGACTATACAGTCCATGGAATTCTCCAGGCCAGAATATTGGAGTGGGTAGCCGTTCCCTTCTCCAGAGGATCTTTTCAACCCAGAGGTTGAACTCAGGTCTCCCACAATGCAGGCAGATTCTTTACTGTCTGAGCCACTAGGGAAGATCAAGAATACTAGAGTGGGTAGCCTATCTCCTCCAGCAGATCTTCCCGAACCCAAAAATTTAACCGGGGTCTCCTGCATTTCAGGCGAATTCTTTACCAGCTGAGTTACCAGGGAAGCCCCAAAATAGGCAAAATATCAACCGGCAACAATGTTCTACAGCATTTAGACAAAATGGTGTGATAGAGAATGGCAGAGCGCTTATTTTAGGCTGCACACTCAGGAAAACCTATCTGAAAAGCTGACTTTTAAACTCAGATCTGAACAACATGGAGAAGCCAATCAGGTGGAGATCAGAGTGAAGAGGATCTCGGGAGAGCACTGTAACAGCATAGTATTAAGGCAGAAATGTGCATGATGGGCAGGCAGGCTGGGGAAACAGCAAAGCTATAGGGGAGAGTGATATGAGACCAAGATAATCAGGCCGCAAGATGTACAGGGCTTTGTAAAGTGGGTGAGAAGTTTGGATTTTACTGAAGTGCAGTGCAAAGTCATTGGCAATTGTTCAGCTGGAGGGCGTGTTTTATTTTTGAAAACCCACTCTGGCTGCTGTGGGGAGAATGGCTGGTGGGAGGTGCAGAGATGAAGCTGAGAGACAGGCTGTGAGGCTGCTGCACTATCTGGGTGAAAGATGATGGTGACTTTAGTAGAATGAAAAGAAATGGTTGGGTTTATTGTGTGATTATTTGGTAATAGAGTTAACGGAACTTGCTTATGAATAAATGTGGGAGTTGAGGAAAAAATAGAATAACATTTACTGTGCCTTCATATGATAATATTTCCACCTACAATTATGGTAATTTTGGAAGAGAATTTAAATTCTTTGGTGATTTTGGTTACTCTTTTGTTATGTGTGCTCTGTTGCTCAGTTGTGACCGTCTCTTCTGTGACCTCATGGATTGTAGACCGCCAGGCTCCTCTGTCCGTGGGATTTCCCAGGCAAGAATACTGGAGTGGGTTGCCATTTCCTCCTCCAGGGGATCTTCCTAACCCAGGATCAAACCTATATCTCCTGCATTGGTGGGCAGATTCTTTGCCACTGTGCCTCCTGGGAATTTTTCCACCTGGGCATTGTATTAGTCTTCTCTGGCTGAAACTACAAAATACCATACACTGGGTGACTTGAACATTTGTTTTTCATAGTTCTGGAGGCTGGGAAGTCTAATCTGAAGATGCCAGCCGATCCAGGTCTTGGTGAGAGCCCTGTCCTTGGCTTGAGGGTGGCCTCCTTCTCTCTCTTCTACTTCTTATAAAATGATAACACTATCATGAGGTCCTCACCTCATGAGGTCCTCATGACCTCATCTAATCCTAAGTACTTCCCAAAGCCCGATCTCCAAGTACCATCTCACTGTGGGTTAGGACTGCCTATGAATTTTGAGAGTAGTCCACAGTGAGAATCATAAAGATAATCAAAACGAGATATGTCCCAGTCAAATCAAAACTCCTGGCCAATTTTTCTTGATAAATTACTAGCAAAGGTTGTGCTAGAGTACATGAGCAAGATTGCTCTGTTTGTTTTATATTGTCTGTCTTCTTATACAATGTTATTTAAATCAGGTAGATTACCCCTGAGACCTCTCCAATCTGAAATACACGATTTCATGAAATTTCTGTCATCACCAGAAATATAAATTACTTTTATCAATTATTGACATTATTTGGATTTAACACGGTGAAAAATTTTTAACAGGGAAAGTGGAGAAAATGGTCACAGGATATGATATGAACCCCGTTGTTTCTGAATTCTGCCTTTGTGATATTGCACAACTTGCCCAGAATTTATGACATACTGTACAAAATAGCCCTCACTTCTAAAACCTTTTCTAACCTAAAATAGATAGAAACAATGGAGGTCAGATAAAGACCCTGCAGCCTGATTTCCCCTTCTGTATCTGCCAGATCTTCAGCTGGTAATAGATGACTCTGCAGAGGCACAGGCTTATGCTTTTCTCTCCTCTGCCATCAGGGAAAAATATCGCTCAGATCAACTAACCAGAGCTGAAAGTCAGAGCAGAGTGATGAAAAAGATGGTCAAAAAGAAGGAACCAGATTTCAGTTGGATGTTATCAAAATAGCAGTCAGCTGACAAGCACCCTTTTATATTTAAGGAACTTTGTAGGAACTGGTAATGGTGCCATTAGTAATTTTTAGACCAGAAATCTTCACGTCAATATGCACTATTTATTCACTGAGTAAGATGGTGGGATTAATATGTTTAGAGAGTAGTCAAAAATTCGCACATTAGTCATGAATTGTCAGTTTTTCACTTCCCTGCTTCAAGTCTCAGCTGTTTTCCAGGCATCACTTCCTCTGCCTGCTCCATCAGGTTTGGTATCCTGCTTCTGAG
The DNA here is from genome assembly GCF_019320065.1 of Cervus canadensis. Taxonomy (NCBI): domain Eukaryota; kingdom Metazoa; phylum Chordata; class Mammalia; order Artiodactyla; family Cervidae; genus Cervus; species Cervus canadensis. Next base: position 61,510,761 of record NC_057400.1, read on the forward strand.
TCCTGTACCAGCTCTGTCTGTAGTGTCGAGAAATGGTGCAACGCAGAGATGTTTCTTGGCAATGGTTCAACTTTCCTTTGATCTTAAATTGAAAGAGAAAGTAAAATTTTCTTGTCCCAGCCCCTGGAATTATATAGTGTACAAATATTTCATGGAACAGGGTGTGATTGGAAGACTGGGAAGAAGCTGTTCTCAAACTAGCTGGAAAACTAGGAAAAAATAAACTAGGTAAAACAAAAAACAAAACTGGAAGCAACTCTCTGACTTGGAAAGGAAAAAGACTAGGGAATGAAGATGGAATCCATCCTTCCAACTAGAGCAGACTATTGAACCACTGAAAGAAAAGAGTGGTTGAGGTACAGCTGACAGAAATACAAAACCTGGGAGGCAGCAGAAGTGGCAAAAAAAAATGACCTGTGAAAGAACCACTCTTCTCATCTCCAGCCATCTAAACCGAGGCCAGGATCATGGGCAGGGAGAAAAGAGGGATTTATCAGTTTGTTATATCAACTACTGACAAATGTATTTTGTGTTTCTTTCAGTTAACCTGATTAATATTTTTCAGTGTCAGAAGTTCTTAAAAGAATATTTCTTTTTTTTTCCCATTTATTTTTATTAGTTGGAGGCAAATTACAATATTGTAGTAAGAATATTTCTTTAAGAATGTGAATGTGAGTGTGAATACCGTTTGACTTCATGTAACGAGTTGTTTAATCACTAAACTGTGTCTGATTCTTTTGTGACCCCCATGGACTGTAGCCTACAAGACTCCTCTTGTCCATGGAATTCTCCAGGCAAGAATATTGGAGGGGGTTGCCATTTCCTTCCCTAGGGGATCTTCCTGACCCAGTGATGGAACCCGCATCTCCTGCATTGCAGGTGGACTATTTGCCACTGAGTTACCATGGAAGCCCTTAGTGTAATGAGTATTTCTTGTCAATAATACATGTTAAATGCAATATTCCCTAAGAGTCCACCCACAGCTGTTTGCTTTATGCATTCCACAGGTAACAACATTTGCCCATGATTTCAGCCGTTACTTATTTTGTTTGTCCCAGAGAAGTCAAAGATCTTTATTTATTTTTTCAGTTCTCCTGAGGTATAATTGACAAATAAAGTTGTAATATGTTTAAAGTGCACAATGTAATATTTTGATATGAATATAAAGTGTGAAAGAATTCCCTTTATTGAATTAACACTTAAATCACCTCACATATTTGCTTTATTTGTGTGTATGTGTATGTGAGAGAACATTGAGTTCTACTTTCTCAGCAAATTTCAATCCACAATACAGTGTTATCACCTGTAACTACCATGTTATATATTAGACCCTCAGACCTTATTCATCTTATAACTGAAGGTTTATACTCTTTTATCAATCTCTATTTCTCTCCATAATCAGCCCCTGGAAACCGTGATTCTATTCAGTTTCTGATTTTTTTTTTTCATTTTATGTATAAATGATATCATGCAATATTTGTCTTTCTCTGTCTGGATTTTTTCACTTAGGATAATGCCCTCCAGTTTTATTCATGTTGTTGCGAGTGACAGGATTCACCTTTTTAATGACTGAATAATATTTCATTATCTATCTATACCACATTTTCTTGATCCATTCACCCACTGAAAGACACTTGGTTGTTTAAAATATACCTTGGATATTGTCAAAATGCTATGATGAACAGAATATAACAGATATCTTTTCAAGATCCTGATTTCATTCATTTAGACAGATACCCAGAGCTCGGATTGCTAGATCATACAGTAATTCTATTTTTAATTTCTTGAGGAAGCCCCACAGTTTTCCATAATGGTTGTACCAGTTTATATATTGCCTCCAACAGTGTACAAGGGCTCACCCTTTTCTACATCCTTGCCAGGATATTATTTCTTGTCTTTTTAATAATAAACATTCTAATAGATGTGAGATGATACCTTATTGTGGTTTTTTTTTCTAAGCTGTCAAATTTATTGGCATATTATTATTCACAATTTTGAGTTATTATTGTTTAGGTTTTAATAAGATCTGTCATGATGTTCCTTATTTCATTCTTGATACTTGTGATTTGAGATTCTCTCCTGTTTTCTTGACGAGTCTATCTAAAGGTTTATCAATTGTATTATTCCTCTCAAAGAACCAAGTTTTGGTTTTATTACTTTTCTCTATTATTGTCTATCATTAGAACATGATTTCTACTCTTATATTTAT